>NC_091360.1:21153998-21178998 GCF_038502225.1 Cherax quadricarinatus | reverse complement strand
TCATATCCCACTATCTGTCCTGTCCTTCAGTGTCCTGTTCTTAGGATCGCTGGTCGCCCATATGTTGCAGCAGTTATTTGGTTGATGAGTGCCTCAGGGGATGTGCTTGGTATCATACACACTTCAAGATCCTTTACCTCGAGTGAGGTTTGTAGTCTTTGGACCCCTAGACTATACTCTGTCTGCGGTCTTTGCCCTTCCCCGATCTTCATGACTTTGCACTTGGCGGGGTTCAACTCCAGGAGCCAGCTGCTGGATCAGGCCTGCAGATTGTCCAGATTTCTCTGTAGTGCTGCTTTGTCCTCCTTCGATCGAATTCTCCTCGTTATTTTTACTGCATCTGTAAACAGGGACACTTCTGAGACTTGTCCTTCCGTTAAGTCGTTCACATATACCAGAAACAGCACCGGTGCTAGGACTAACCCCAGTGGAACCCAGCTTATCACAGGCGCCTAATCTGACACCTCATCACGTACCCTGACTCGCTCCTGCCTTCCCGTCAAGTATTCTCTGATCCATTGGAGTGCCTTCCATGTTATACCTGCCAGGTCCTCCAGCTTTGGCACCAATCTCTTGTGTGGAACTGTGACGAGAGCCTTCTTACAATCCAAGAAAATGCAATCTACCCACCCATCTCTCTTGTCTTACTGCTGTCACCTTGTCATAGAACTCCAGTACGTTGTTGAGACAGGAATTTCCGTCTCTGAGTTCGTGCTGGTTGTCGTTTATAAGCTCATTCCTTTCTAGGTTGTCCAACACTATTCTCCTTATAATCTTGTCCATGACTTTGCAAACATGTCAGTGACACCGGTCTGTAGTTTAATGCTGCGTGTCTGTCTTCTTTTTTAAAAACTTGGACTACTTTTGCTATCTTTCATACCTCAGGTAGTCGCCCTGTTTCGATAGATGTGTTGAAGATTGTTGTTATTAGTAGTACACAGAGCTCCTCTCCTCCTGCTCTCAGGACCCACGGAGAGATGTTATCCAGCCCCATCGCCTTTCAGATATCTAGTTCGCTTAGCAGTCTCTTCATATCCTCCTCAGTTCTATGTATTGTGTCCAACACTTGCTGGTGTATCCCACCACTCTATCTTTCTGGTGTCCATTTCGTCTCCACTGTAAATACTTCTTTGAATCTTATGTTGCATCTCAATATCGTTTCTTGAAAACTCCCCTCCTTCCTTCGTCAGCCTGATTGCCTGTGCTCACTTAGTTGTGGTTGCAGAGGTCGAATCACAGATCCTGGCATGCCTCTTCACCGGTCTCTACTTGGTCACTCTTGCTCCATGAGCTTCATCATACCTCTTAAAGCTATGTATGGATCCTGCCTCCACTACATCACTTCCCAGACTATTCCACTTCCTGACAACACTGACTGAATTTTTTTTCCTAACATTCCTGTGATTCAACTGAGTCTTCAACTTCCAACTGTGACCCCCTGTTGCTGTGTCTTATATCTGGAACATCCTGTCTCTGTCCACCTTGTCGATTTCTCTCAATATTTTATATGTCGTTATCATATCCCCCCTATCTCTCCTCTTCTCCAGTGTCGTGAGGTCGATTTCCCTTACCCTCTCCTCGTTTAGCTCCGGGACTACTCTTGTTGCAAACCTTTGCACTTTCTTAAATTTCCATACATGTTTGGCTAAGTGTGGGTTCCAAACTGGTGCTGCATGCTCCAGTAAAGGCCTAACGTACACGGTGTACAGGGTCCTAAACGATTCCTTATTGAAATGTCGGAATACTATTCTTAGGTTTGCTAGGCGCCCATATGCTGCAGCAGTTATTTGGTTGATGTGCGCCTCAGGAGATGTGCCTGGTGTTATATTCACCCCAAGATCTTTTTCCTTGAGAGAGTTTTGTAGTCTCTGGCCCCTTAGACTGTACTCCTTTTGCGGTCTTCTTTTCTCTTCTCCGACCTTCATGAATTTGCACTTGGTGGGGTTGAACTCCTTGAGCCATTTTCTGGACCAGGCCTACAGCCTGTCCAGATCGCTTTATCGTTCTGCCCGGTGCTCGTCCGATTGAATTCTTCTCATCAGCTTCACATCATCTGCAAACAGGAACACTTCTGAGTTTATTCCTTCCGTCATGTCGTTTACAATTTCCATCCCATCCCTGGAACATCTTGTCTCTGTCTATCTTCTCTATTCCTCTCAGTATTTTATATGTCGTTATCATATCCCCCCCTATCTCTGCTGTTCTGCAGTGTCGTTAGGTAGAGTTCTCTTAACCTCTCCTAGTGGGACATGCCCCATAGCTCTTGGACTAGTCTCGTTGCAAACCTTTTCACTTTCTCTAGTTTCATGACTTGCTTGTCTAGGTGATGGTTCCAAACTGGAGCTGCGTACTCCATGGGCCTGACGTACACGGTATACAAGGTCCAGAACGACTCCTTACTTAAGATAAGATAAGATAAGATTTCGTTCGGATTTTTAACCCCGGAGGGTTAGCCACCCAGGATAACCCAAGAAAGTCAGTGCGTCATCGAGGACTGTCTAACTTATTTCCATTGGGGTCCTTAATCTTGTCCCCCAGGATGCGACCCACACCAGTCGACTGACACCCAGGTACCTATTTGCTGCTAGGTGAACAGGACAACAGGTGTAAGGAAACGTGTCGAAATGTTTCCACCCACCGGGAATCGAAATAACTGCTACAGCAGTTATTTAGTTGATGTGCGCTCAAATGAGCTCGGTATTATACACACTCCAAGATCTTTTTTCATGAGTGACGTTTGTAGTCTTTTTGCCCTTCCCCGATCTTCATGACTTTGCATTTGGTGGGGTTGAACTCCAGTAGCTACCTGCTGGACCAGGCCAGCAGCCTGTCTAGATCCTCCTTTACTCCTGTCTTATGCTCGCCTATTTTTGGTTTCAGAGGTTGAGTATCTTGTCCTGGTCCCGCCTCTCTGCTGCCCGATACAGAATTCACTCACTCTCTTGTCTCCATGAGCCCTGTCATGTCTGTTTTTAAAGCTATGTATGAATTCTTCCTCATACACTTCGGACTTGCGGGTCTATCCCCGGTACCGGTGGAAACATTAGGACGTGTTTCATTAAGACACCTGCTGTCCTTGTTCACCTAGCAATAAAATGGGTACCTGGTGTGGGTCGCATCCTGTGACAAAATTGACCTAATTTGCCCGAAATGCTCTACATAACAGGAGTCATTCTGTATAGTAGTATTTCATTGATGTCAGCCTGGCCAGTATACCTTGTGTACATGTAGAAATAAAGAGTGTTTATTTATTAATTATTTCAACTTTCTGAGCACGCTAAGGTTAAAGAAGTATTCACATACATCCCTGTGATTCACCTGTGTTTATAGCTCTCAGAGTGACCTTCTCTACCATGTCGTATTCCTCTCAGTATTTTGTACATTGTAATGATATCATATTGCCATCTAGTGTTCTCAGGTTTCGTTCTTCTAATTTTTCCTTATAGCTCATTCCCTCACTTCTGAAATTAGTCTCATAGCAAATGCATCTACTTTCTCAGCTTCTTAACATGCCTGTAAGATGGCGCAAGATACCACAAGATGGGTTAACACATGTTGTATATAAGGGTGTGGATGCCTTTGTTGACATTCCTTAAAGCTACTCTGAAATTTGTCTGTCTAGCGTTTGCTGCGAACATTATCCCATTGGTGTGTGCCTCAGGCGGAATGTTCCGATCTTTGCTCACCTTGAAGGTCCTTCTCTTTCTGGAAAGTTTGCATCCTTTTAACTTCCCCAAGGTTGTACTCTATGTCCTGTCTTCTTTCCCCTTTCCTGGTTTCCATAACTTTGAATCTGCAGGGGTTAAATTCTAATAGGATTTTTTCAGGCCACTCTTGCAGCTTGACTAGATCCTTTTGTAATCTTTCCTTGTTTGATCCTGTTCGTATTCTCCTTATTTGTTTTACGTCATCTGCGAGCAGAGACACTTCTGACTTGATTTTTTTTGATATGTTGAAAGTATACACTTGAAACAGTACCGGACCGAGTGTGGACGCTTGGGAACCTCCCATTCGTCACACTCGCCCATCTTAGTTGTTGTTTCCTTCCTGTTAAGTCTTACTTGATCTAGTGTAGTTCCTTCCCTGTTATTCCTTCCTCCATCCTGAAGCTCTCGCCCAGTCCCTTGTGAGGTACCAAACACATTGCACTCCAAAAATATTCAGTCCATATAGTGCTCTCTCACCTACCAAACTTTCATAATCTAACCATTGAACTCTAGCAGATTTAAGAGACAGGATTTGCCATCTACGAAACTGATGGGAACTCCACAACTCTTGTCCTGATAACTTTCTCTATAACCTGACATATTACGCACGTCAATTGCACTCACATGTAGTTTAATGCTACTTTTATGTCCCTCAATTTAAATCTCGGGACTACATTCACTGTTTTCCAGGCATCAGGCAGCTGCCCTATTTCGATCGACTTGTTGAAGGATTGTGACAATGTGTCACGAAAAGTTTACTCTGTCAGAACCCGTGTACAGACGTTTGTCTGGTCCTATTGCCATCGAGGTATTTAGCTGACTCAGAAATTCATTACCTCTCTTATTGGAGTGTGTACTGCGTCCAGTACTCGTTGGTGCACTCTTCTTTTAGACGCTTTGTCAATGTTTCTAATTTAAATGAAAATACTCTGATATTTATTTGTTCAAGTGCTCGCAGACGTCCTAGCGAGCTCTCCCTGCTTCTTCATCCTAACTGAATAGTCTCTTACAGTTGTTTTCTTTTTAATGTGGCTGTATAGCAGTTTTTACATAGAATTGACTTTCGATCTTATGTCACTGCCAAATTGTCATTCAACCTTTCTTTTTATCAACTGGAACTAATTTCTGGTTCTTCTGCTCGCTTCCCTATTCTCTGGAATTCTTTACTCTTTCTATATTTCTTCTATGCTCTTGCACTTTTAGCCATGGGTTCCCTGCACCTCAGGGTGATGCATGGGTTCCGTGCACCTCAGGGTGATGCATGGGTTCCGTGCACCTCAGGGTGATGCATGGGCTCCCTGCACCTCAGGGTGATGCATGGGCTCCCTGCACCTCAGGGTGATGCATGGGCTCCCTGCACCTCAGGGTGATGCATGGGCTCCCTGCACCTCAGGGTGATGCAAGGGCTCCCTGCACCTCAGGGTGATGCATGGGCTCACTCATTCTTTTCTTATCTATGTGCATGTGTGTACATTCATTTTTGTGTGTATATATGTGCTACACCATTGTGATACGATCACCAGTGAAGACTCACAAAGCGTAGACGATGTCTTCGCTTCCTGGCTACCTGACTTTAGTCTTTTCCAATTTTTCTCGTCCTTGACAATCTAGCTCCTTCCATAAAGTTTAAACCTGAATGGGAATCTAACTCTTCATTTCCGTTCCTTTCCTTGATGTGCATGTCCATCACTCACTGATATTCTTTTCTTTTACCGCTTATCGCAAGCCAATGAATACCCCAGCTGTCAATACAAGTATTTATTTCTCTCTTTCTCTATACCCTGCGCATTTGTGACCCTAAGTTTCTCAGCTCATAAATTTCCATTCATTGTAGATAGTCCTCTTGCCTGGGCTATTTTACCTATATCATGACCACTTCCTACTCTCATGTTGAATGTTGAAACTGCCTCTTCTCTTACTGACACACATAAAGAGTACATAACTATTAGACTTGCTGACACTAATAATGCTCTCTTCTGTCATGTCACAGTCATCTTATTAACCGGTTCTCTGCTAAAACAGTTTACCCTTCTTTAAGACTTCACAAATGCAGTCTTGTCGAAGCATCTCTCATTCATAACATTCCTGACATGACTTTGACTTGCTGATGTGTGTATTTCTAATTATGCTGTGAAATGCTGTAAACTTCATAACTCTAATGGCATGATCTGACCTTTGTCTTCTCATCTCCTTACTTTATACCTTTCCTTTTATTACTGCCTCTCTTGATTTGTGCATTTGTTGGTTCTAACCTTCAGGAGTATTGTCTCGCAGGGTTATATCCTACGTCCCTGGGCCAGTAATTCTCCCACTCTACTCCTCTGTTTAACTGTTTTTATGAACTACTTCTACCAACACATAACCAAAAAAGTATCCAAAACGGTTGGGATCCTCTCCAAGATACGATACTACGTGCCGCAAAATGCCCTTCTCACACTATACCACTCACTTATTTATCCATATCTCACCTATGCTATTTGTGCTTGGGGATCAACTGCAGCAACACACCTAAAGCCAATAATAACCCAACAAAAAGCTGCAGTAAGAATAATCACTAAATCACATCCCTGGCAACACCCCCCCCCACTCTTCATAGATCTAAACTTACTCCCTGTTCAGTACATCCACACTTACTACTGTGCAATCTACATCTACAGGACCTTAAACTCCAATATCAACCTTGACCTAAAATGCTTTCTTGATAGTTGTGACAGAACCCACAGGCATAACACCAGACACAAACATCTCTACGACATTCCCTGTGTCCGACTAAACCTTTACAAAAATTCAATGTATGTCAAAGGCCCTAAAATCTGGAACACCCTACCTGAGAACTCTAGAACTGCAGACACATTCATCACCTTCAAAACTACCATTAGAAAACATCTTATCTCCCTGATACACCCCATCAACTAACTACACGAATACCACCTGGTGGTTCACACTTACACTCACTCACCCATTTGACCATAAACAGAAATATTAATCTCAATCTTAAAATAATGAATCCTATGATACTCCAATACTGAAACTATGTACTGTGCCAAAACAAAAGCATTCACATTGCTAAACTCACAAACTAGTATTTAGTCACTTAGCCATAATACCAACTTACCTCATAATTTGTAATATTTTAAAATATAGAATTAAACTAAGTCTGCCCGAAATGCCTAGCCATGCTAGGCGTTCTAGTGGTACGCTCTGTAATCATTATTTAACTACATGTAAACCACACAACAACCAAATTCTGTAAATTCAACATTGTAATCTTTATAGAGAATAAACTTTGAATTTGAATTTGAATTTGAATTACTGCTACTAACACTATGTACCTACAGCTGCTTTACTCTCTGCCATTATTTTTCCCTAGTTTTCCACTACTACTACTATTACTACTGCTACGACTACTGCTACTACTACTACTACTACTACTACTACTACTACTACTACTACTACTACTACTACTACTACCACCACCAGCACTGCTACTACTAACATTACTATTACTACTACTACTACTACTACTACTACCGTCTTTCGACCCCCAGTTTTGAATTCCGTCTTTGCCTTGTTTCCCGTCCATTTGTGACCACTACCACCAACTCTTTCACTACTATATCACCATTAATTCAATCGCTACTACTATGCCATTACTACTGCCACGACCACCAACTCTGCTGCTACCGTTACTACTACTACTTCTGCCGTTATTCTACGTTCTTCACCAACACCTCTACTACACTCTCTACTTTTACTACTACTACTACTCCCTTCTTTCCTTGCTCCTTCTCGTATATATTCAGACCTTCCTCATTCTCGCTTCAGTGTGACTTTCCAGTGGTCCAAGTCGGTCCGGAACGTCATTACTTTCCTTCTCCTAAGTGAGGGTTATATTTACTCATGATTTTAGGACGCACTTACAATTATCGACTTCAGTGTTACCATTAATTCACCATTATGAGATTTATTCTCACCATTAAGTACTTCGTAATAACAATTTCAGATACAGTCTTGATTATGGATTCACTATCATCAAGGATACATTAATTAACCATTGTGGAATTTTCCTCACCATTAAGAATACATTCTCAATGCTAACGTCGATTTCTTAAATATGGTTTATATCTAACCTAACTTAAACACCTAATAACATTTAGGTTACTTTAAGATTGGTTTGATTAGCTTAGACAGTGGTAAACAAGGCAAATTTAGCCATTTGTGACATACGATAACGCTAATGTTCTGATAAAAATGAAAATACAGACTCATTGATGTCCAATTACAATAATATTGCCGATTAAGAGGATGAGTTGGAGAGCTACATTCATCATTAAGGATTTATTCTCACTATTAAGGACGATGCACTTACTTTTATTGTAGATGCATTCACCATTAAGGTTCTTACTGTCAATATTAAGTTACACTCACCATTAAGAACATGCACCAGGATGGAGGCGGGTTTAGTGTTGGAAGGGGCGCAGGTGTAGTTACCAGAGTGTAGTCTGCTAGCACTGGTGACCATCAGTACACTGGTATGCTCATCACTCTCCACCACAACACTCTGTCCAACACAAAATTGTTATTCATCTCATTACTATCACACTCTTCAACACAAGCCTACTACTCTTAGTCCACTCCTGCCGCAAACTGTTGTCAGATGATCACTAGCCTCTGCAACACAGAGAAGCTGTCAGTTAACTACCCTCGTGATTGCACAGCAGAACAGTTGTGGCATTTCTTCAAGGATAAACAAAGCTGACAATAAGATACATGTGGAATACCAGGGTATACATCTTAGGGAAAAGTTTTGCCTGTGCAGAAACATGAGGATGCAGACTTTTATATTGGAACTAAAGGAAAGGGGAAGAATTAGACACATATGCAATATTTGCTTCATCAGTACAAATTCAATGACATAATGGGAAGACAGTAGTACTAGATATAAAAGATGAGGTAATCAGTCACTCAGCGTTGGAGTTGGTGAAGAGCACCGTAGTCGTGAAGAGTCTGAAACATAGGCATATAGACTGGCGTTTATATACTGGCGTCAGGTGAGGAAAGTGTAACAGACGAACACATTGTCACTGGTAGTGGGAGTTCCCAGTGAAAGTAGGTCATACCTGAGGGACGGGCCAGTAGTAGTTAAGAAGGTTGTGGAGACGTCCTCTGAGCCAAGATTCCTTAATGTTGCTGGGACTGACAGGTTGTACATGTATAGTATACAGTACCGAAGAGAGGGGCAGTACATGAAGGCATCACATGTGGACGGGGCCAATTAGTTTAAATAGGTCCCTCCCATATAATGAATCAGAGTGTAGCAATGCAGAAAACAGGAAGAGATTAAGCAGCTCAAGACGTGGTCACATGTTGGCAGGACCCACTAGATATGATGGTGACTAGATATGACGGTGACTAGATATGATGGAGCCTTCAACCACTTTCATCTAGCCAGTATATAAATCTCCATCGTCATGCCTGTGTATGAGAATGATACAGCCTGCTGTGAAGACCAAACTCTTCTCCAGTAAGGAAATCCAGGTGTCACATATTTATCCTAGTCAGAAAACCCTCCATGTAGTTGATACATACAAACAATAATCGGAATCTTCATTTTAGACAATAAATATTCCGATTGCGTCACTATCAAGTCTGATTAAACTTGATGAAGCTTCCAACACAGGAGAAGCGTTGTCTTACAGCTTCCAAGTGCTTCTCATGAGTCTTCATCAAACACAAGGTGTCGTTATTTTCATTTCTATACTATTACCACCATCTGTAACACAGAACTGTTACTTAGTTCTCCACCTCCACCACACTCTCTGTAAAACAGAAATATTACATGGTTCTTCACTAGCACCTTCTCTGCGACACAGTACTTCTGTGTAGGTCACCAGAACAATGTCTCCACCGTAGAACTACCAAATATTTCAAGACTCCTATAAGAAATCTCACCGTGGCATGTGTAGCTGGAGTAAGGCAGAGCTTAGTTAATAATAAGGATAAAATTAATAATGATAAGGGGCCTTTGATTGAACTTAGTATAGAAATGAGTTCGGTAATAGATAATATATACTTCAAGAAAAAGGGATTAATAAGTAAAAAAGATATGATATAGGGCGTAATTAAAGTAGTTTGTTGAACTATGTATTGGTGGATAAAAGACCGATGGGTAGAATGCAGGATGTACATGTAGAAGGGCACCAGATACATGATTTTTCAGTTGTAGCTACAGTGAGAGTAAAATGTAGGTGGGATACAAGGAGAATGGCAAGTAAGAGAGAGAGGTCAAGGTTTATAAACTAAAGGAGGAGGCAGTTAGGGTAAAATATAAACAACTATTGGAAGAAAGATGGATTATTAAGAGTGCAGGCAATGAGGACGAACAGGTATGGGGTAGATTTAAGAATGTAGTGTAAGTTTTCAGCAGAAGTTCAGTGTAATGGGGAGTCCATCACTTTGGTTTCATCAGTAAAATATTTGGGAATCCCCTTTGACCCATGCATGTCAGGAGAATTGATAGGGAACAGTGTAGTAGAGAAAGCGAATGCCAGACTGAAGTTCCTGTATAGACAAGCACAGTGTCTACCTACTGAGGCTCGCAGGACCCTATGTCTAGCCCTTATACAATGCCATATGGATTACGCTTGCTCTTCTTGGTACTCTGCCTTGACAAAAAAACTGAAAGATAGACTGCAAATCACCCAGAACAAAATCGTAAGATTCATCCTGGGGCTGGGACCAAGAGAACATGTAGGCCAGGATGAATTACAGCAGTTGGATATGCTGAATGTTGAAGACAGAGTAAAACAACTGAAGCTAAATCATGTTTATAAAATTGCTCACGAACAGTGTCCAGAATATCTTGCTGTCAATTCTGTCAAGGTTGGGAACCAGAGCAATCATAGTACTAGGGGGAGAGAACACAACTTTGTAGTACCCACAGTCAGTGGCCAGGCTTCAAACACCTTTTATTGTACAGCAATAAAGGAATGGAACAGACTACCTGCACATGTCAAAGCCAGTCATAGCATGAACCAGTTCAAGAAGAGTGCCAAAAGGTGTCTGATGAATGTAGCTACAGAAAGGGAGGGGAATGATTTTCTATTTTTTAGCTAACATACGTGTAAATTTTACCTTATTCCTAGTAATGACCCTCGTATTGTAGATAGTCTTATTGACCCTCGTATTGTAGATAGTCTTAATGACCCTCGTGTAGTAGATAGTCTTAATGACCCTCGTGTAGTAGATAGTCTTTTTAGTATGATAATAAGATGTTATCATTGTAGAATAATAAGAATATATATATTATAACCTTTATATTATAATAATAAGGTAAAAGGACCCCAATGGAAATAAGTCACTCTGTCTGACTTTTTTGGGTTATCCCAGGTTCTCTACACATATGCTGCTATGTATGATAATTCTATGTAACTGTATTTGTGTATACCTGAATAAACTTACTTACTTACTTACTTATTTACACAGGGAAGTGGGTGCAGGAGCGAAGAAGAGTGACTGGGGGAATGATGAGGTAAAGAGTAAAAGTTAGCATATGAAAGGTTTTTACAAAGTAGAAGTGATAAAAGAAGGGAGAATTATATGGAAAGAAAAAGAGAGGTTATGAGAGAAGTGAAGGAATGTAAAAGGAGAGAAAATGAGAGTGGGTGAGATGCTATCAACAATATTTTTTTGAGAATAAGGAAAAGAATTCTAGCGAGATTAATAATTTGAAAAATCCTAGGGCACGAATGCATTTTACAGTTAAAAATAGGAGAGAACAGTTATTAGATGGAGAGTTTGAGGTATCAGAAAGATGGAAGGAATATTTTGAGGAACTGTTAAATGTCGATGAAGATTGGGAAGCCATGATTTCATGCAATGGGCAGAGAGGTATAACATCTTGTAGGGGTATAGAGGAGCCAGTTGTAAGTGTAGGGGAGGTGCATGAGACACTGGGTAGAATGACAAGAGGTAAAACAGCTGGGAGTGATGCTATAAAGACAAATGTTAAAAGCAGGTTGGGAGATAGTTTTGGAATGGTTGGTGTTTTTATTTAAAAAATGTATGGAACAGGGTAAGGTACCTAGGGATTGGCAGAGAGCATACACAGTTTCTTTGTTTAAAGGCAAAGGGGAGAAAGGCGAGTGTAAAAAATTATAGGGGAATAAACTTGTTGAGTATACCAGATAAAGTGTATGGTCGAGTTATTTATTAAAGAATTAAGAGTAGACAGAGAGCAGGATCGCAGATGAATAAGGCGGCTTTAGAAAGGGTAGGGAGTGTGTAGACCAAGTGTTTATAATAAATCATATAGGTGAACAGTAATTAGATAAGGTTAAAGAGTTTTTTGTTGCATTTATGGATTTGGAAATGGCATATAATAGGGTGGATAGGAGGGCAATGTGGCAGATGCTGCAAATAGGAATATATGGAAATATGAAATAGGTGGTAGGTTACTGAAAGCAGTGAAGAGTAAGGCTTAGGTTAGAGTATGTAAGAGAGAGAGTGAGCTTATTGCCAACTAAAAGTAGGCCTTAGACAGGGATGTGTGATGTTACCATGGTTGTTCAATATATTTACAGATGGAATTGTAAGAAAAGTGAATGCTCGGGTGTTGGCAAGAGGTATGAGATTAAAAGATAAAGAATCTAACACTAAGTAGGAGTTGTCACAGGTACTTTTTGCTGATAACACTGCTTTTGGGAGATTCTGAAGAGAAGTTGCTGAGGTTGGTGGATGAGTTGGGTAGGGTATGTAAAAGAAGGAAATTAAAACTGAATATAAGAAAGGGTAAAAACATTGGTAAGGAAAAATTGGATATCAGATTAGAGAGAGGAAGCATTAAGAAAGTGAATGTATTCGGATATTTGGGGGTGGACTGGTCAACAGATAGGTCTATGAAAGACGAATTGGTGAGGGGAAGAAGGTGATTAGTGCACTGAGGAATCTGTGGAAACAAAGAATGTTAACTATGGAAGCAAAGAAGAGAATGTATCCTCTGATATGGGTGTGAAGCACGGGTGGTGAATGTTGCAACAAGGAGAAGGCTGGAGGCAGTGATGTTGTGTTTGAGGACAGTGTGTGATGTGAATATAATGCAGAGAATCCGTAGTTTGGAAATTAGGAGGAGGTACTGGGTTACAAAAAGTATTATCCAGAGGACTGAGGAGAGGTTGTTGTGGTGTTTCGGACATTTTGAGAGGTTGGAACGAAATAAAATAACTTTTAAAGCGTATAAATCAGTAGTGGAAGGGAGGCGGGGTAGGGGTCGGCCTAGGAAAGATTAGAGGGAGTGGGTAAATGAGGTTTTGTGTGCGAGGGGCTTGGACTTCCAACAAAGTGTAAGCGTGTTAGATAGGAAAGAGTGGAGACAACTGGATTTTATGACATGACGTGCTGTTGGAGTGTGAGCAAAGTAACATTTATGAAGGGAGTCAGGGAAACCGGCAGACTAGACTAGAGTCCTGGAGGTGGGAAATACAGTGGCTGCACTCTGAAGGAGGTGTGGTGATATGTTGCGTTTTTTTTAACCGTAGATTAAATGCACCTCTGACAAAACATTGATGATGTGAATGATGATGAAAGTGTTTCTTCTTTTTCAGGTCACTCTGCCTTGTTGCGAAATGGCCGATGTGTTAATAAATAATAAATAGGTCTATTGGTATTGCTCCTTATGTATCCTGGGAGGCACTTGAGCAGTCTTGGGCCCCTGACACTTATTTACAGTGCTTGTGGTGACCCTGCTTTTAATTGGGGTGATGTTGCTTCGCCTGCCGAGTCTTATGCAGAGCATTTCCCTCAACCTAGGTAATTTTGTCCCCAGGATGCGACCCACACCAGTAGACTATCACCCAGGTACCTACTTACTCCTAGATGAACAGCGACAGTAGGTATAAGGTGACTAACACCCAGGTACCCATTTACTAGTAGGTAAACATGGATATCAGGTGTCTTAATGAAACACGTCCTAATGTTTCCACCCGTGCTGGGGATCGAACCTCAGTGTGTGAGCTGAGTGCACTAACAACCAAGCGAACCCGTAACTCAAAAAATTATAAATTTTGTGTTATATAGGTAAAGAGAGCATCAGGTAGAACTACAGATGATCGATATAAGTCAAATTATCAGCACAGTAATGAGACGCAAGAAAGTTTAGGAATAATGAGAAGTTATAGAGAAGTGCTAGAGGAGAAGTGCTAGAGGAGAGCAAGAGAAGTGGTAGAGGAGAAGTGCTAGAGGAGAGCAGGAGAAGTGCTAGAGGAGAAGTGCTAGAGGAGAGCAAGAGAAGTGCTAGAGGAGAAGTGCTAGAGGAGAGCAAGAGAAGTAATAGAGGAGAAGTGCTAGAGGAGAGCAAGAGAAGTGGTAGAGGAGAAGTGCTAGAGGAGAGCAAGAGAAGTGCTAGAGGAGAGCAGGAGAAGTGCTAGAGGAGAGCAAGGTAAGTGCTAGAGGAGAGCAGGAGAAGTGCTAGAGGAGAGCAGGAGAAGTGCTAGAGGAGAGCAGGAGAAGTGCTAGAGGAGAGCAGGAGAAGTGCTAGAGGAGAGCAGGAGAAGTGCTAGAGGAGAGCAGAAGTGCTAGAGGAGAGCAGGAGAAGTGCTAGAGGAGAGCAGGAGAAGTGCTAGAGGAGAGCAGGAGAAGTGCTAGAGGAGAGCAGGAGAAGTGCTAGAGGAGAGCAGGAGAAGTGCTAGAGGAGAGCAGGAGAAGTGCTAGAGGAGAGCAGGAGAAGTGCTAGAGGAGAGCAAGAGATGTGCTAGAGGAGAGCAAGAGAAGTGCTAGAGGAGAGCAAGAGAAGTGCTAGAGGAGAGCAAGAGAAGTGCTAGAGGAGAGCAAGAGAAGTGCTAGAGGAGAAGTGCTAGAGGAGAGCAAGAGAAGTGCTAGAGGAGAGCAGGAGAAGTGCTAGAGGAGAACAAGAGAAGTGCTAGAGGAGAGCAGGAGAAGTGCTAGAGGAGAGCAAGAGAAGTGCTAGAGGAGAGCAGGAGAAGTGCTAGAGGAGAAGTGCTAGACGAGAAGTGCTAGAGGAGAAGTGCTAGAGGAGAGCAAGAGAAGTGCTAGAGGAGAGCAAGAGATGTGCTAGAGGAGAGCAGGAGAAGTGCTAGAGGAGAGCAGGAGAAGTGCTAGAGGAGAGCAGGAGAAGTGCTAGAGGAGAGCAGGAGAAGTGCTAGAGGAGAGCAGGAGAAGTGCTAGAGGAGAGCAAGAGAAGTGCTAGAGGAGAGCAGGAGAAGTGCTAGAGGAGAGCAAGAGAAGTGCTAGAGGAGAGCAGGAGAAGTGCTAGAGGAGAGCAGGATAAGTGCTAGAGGAGAGCAGGAGAAGTGCTAGAGGAGAGCAGGAGAAGTGCTAGAGGAGAGCAGGAGAAGTACTAGAGGAGAGCAAGAGAAGTGCTAGAGGAGAAGTGCTAAAGGAGAGCAAGAGAAGTGCTAGAGGAGAAGTGCTATAGGAGAGCAAGAGAAGTGCTAGAGAAGTGCTAGAGGAGAGCAAGAGAAGTGCTAGAGGAGAGCAAGGTAAGTGCTAGAGAAGTGCTAGAGGAGAGCAAGGTAAGTGCTAGAGAAGTGCTAGAGGAGAGCAAGGTAAGTGCTAGAGGAGAAGTGCAAGATGAGAGCAAGAGAAGTGCTAGAGGAGAAGTGCTAGAGGAGAGCAGGGGAAGTACTAGAAGCCAGAATTAATCTTCTTTTGATTTAAATTAACGTTCTTAATTTTAAAATATCTAAGAAGAAATGTGAGGTAAATACTAAAATATTAATCTTGAAGGCGGAACTAGGTAACGTGAGGGAAATATTTAACACTGAGATGATAACATCTCGGCAGTGCTGCCAGATGCTCGTGAATGTGGAACACTGGGGTGTAAACATCTCGGCAGTGCTGCCAGATGCTCGTGAATGTGGAACACTGGGGTGTAAACATCTCGGCAGTGCTGCCAGATGCTCGTGAATGTGGAACACTGGGGTGTAAACATCTCGGCAGTGCTGCCAGATGCTCGTGAATGTGGAACACTGGGGTGTAAACATCTCGGCAGTGCTGCCAGATGCTCGTGAATGTGGAACACTGGGGTGTAAACATCTCGGCAGGGCTGCCAGATGCTCGTGAATGTGGAACACTGGAGTGTAAACATCTCGGCAGGGCTGCCAGATGCTCGTGAATGTAGAACACTGGGGTGTAAACATCTCGGCAGGGCTGCCAGATGCTCGTGAATGTGGAACACTGGGGTGTAAACATCTCGGCAGGGCTGCCAGATGCTCGTGAATGTGGAACACTGGGGTGTAAACATCTCGGCAGTGCTGCCAGATGCTCGTGAATGTGGAACACTGGGGTGTAAACATCTCGGCAGTGCTGCCAGATGCTCGTGAATGTGGAACACTGGGGTGTAAACATCTCGGCAGGGCTGCCAGATGCTCGTGAATAAATTAAGACACATTGTCCATTAAGGCGTAAATAATTGAAAGTATTAATGTGGTATTAAACTGACTAAGAAATTTTTATCTGGATAATACTGAATGTCAGAGCAAGTCGTGGTATCTTGCAGATTGCCCAGGCTTGAGTGAAATGCTACGCATGACGCAGTTACATCAGTTAACAATGATAACGTAAACAATGGCGTTGTACGGTGTGCAAAACTGCAGTTTTTTTTAAATTCGGTCAGTTCCGGCCTCCAGGGAACTTCTCAGAAACCTCTGTCGGGTTATGAAAATCACATGTTCCCATTACATAAATAATTCTCACATAGGAGAAAGTAGTTTTTGACGACGTCTCTGTCCTGCTACCACTACCAGTATTATCTCTACCACTTTTTTTTTCTTCCTGTGTCCCGTCCCTGTCCGTCTCCTATATATATACCGACTCCCTCATCGTCGGGTGCCAGTGTGACTTGCAAATGGTTCAAGTCGGACCGAAATATAGTCATGAGCTTCTCTCTTGTATGTGCGGGTTGTTTGTGTATATTTTCGGTCCCGGCATCGGGCACTTTTGTTCTTAATATGTTCCCATTGTCATACATAGCACCGAAATGAGAAACAGACATGATTGATTCATCATTTTATATCATTTAAGGCATCATAAATCAGATTCCACCGTTATTTTTATTCTTAAATGCGCCTCAAGTACCTAAGACCTACTACCTGAGTTCTCAAAAATATGATAACTAATATTTACATCCCAGCCACAGGCATAGTCCTATATGTTAAATAAACATTTTACAGTATTTTATTAGCTATTAAATGAGACCGAAATTATCCTCCTGAAATGTCATACTGTTACAGCAAGAGTGAAATATGCGAAGCTTATTCTTAATCTAAACTCCAACTGAAGAAAGAAATTAGCAATCACAATTTCAGTAGCAGTTAAAACATTCATAACTGTAGGAGACAGTCATATAAGTACAGTTCTATATGCTACAGAGTTTTGCACAGACATTTGCACAGAGCTGTGCAAGATAACTTCCTTTTGTTGCAGCTGCAAGATTGACTATATGGCTTTCTAGAACTACACATTATCAACTGGTATATCACTTAAATTGATGGGTTGGTAATCCATGGAACAAACTTCCCTTCAACCTTTTTTCTAACTTCACAACAAAGGGTTGATTCTGGAACTTTTGCAATGCAACTGTTTCTTGAGTAAATTATCAAAGTCATACCTCCTCCAAGAATATAACACTTGACTATGAAATTAAGAAAGCAAAAACTAAACATTAAATACTCAAGAATGAAGCTCTCTACTTATAGACCTGATGAGAACAGGAAACCAAGTGACGCTACTCCGTCCGCAAGGGTCTCTTCTTGCTTCTCACCTGGTGGATTAGTAAGTAAGTTTATTCAGGTATACACAAATACAGTTACATAGATTATCATACATAGCAGCATATGTGTAGAGAACCTGGGATAACCCTAAAAAGTCAGAGGGGGGAAGGTAAGGTAACTGCTCACATACCCCTTTCTGAGCAGGCATACTACCAGTCATACTTCCTCTACTAGTCATTCAGTCTTCCACTCTCATTTAGTGAACTTTTCACTCACAGAATCCATTACATCATCAGGGAACTTCTGCTAGGATTTGAAACAAAGGTATTTTGAATGGCCCTTTAGGTCATTACTAATGTTCCTGATGTTGATGGCGTGTGATGCTTCTCAATGTCGCAGTTGATAGATACGTAACAGTTAGTAACATATGAGGCTTTAAATATATGAAAATGAATGAGCACAATATCAGAGTCGGACGTCCTCATCGAAATATTTGAATGACTTGTCCTCTTGGAAGAATTCTTCATTCATTACTTGGCTTGATTTTCAGTGCTTGACTGTCTTCCCATCAACACTGGAGATGTATAGATCACCTGGAGACCACTGGATTTCGATGGCATGTTCTCCAAAGTACTGACGAGATCTACTTAACATCTGCTGTCTTTGAGGAAAGCAGACCACTGTCGAGACCATTGTCCATCTTTAATGGATTCTGAAGAAGGAAGACGTCTCTAAGCTCTCTTTAATTGTGCTTCTTGACGAACATGTCTTTGTAGATTTTAAAACCTGACACTCCACCTCGGGGAGCCAGCGAGACGATGAGTGCTTGACAGGAATTAGTCCACTTAATAATAGCGCAGTTAAATATTTACTTTTTGAAAACACTAGATGATATAAAAAAAAAAATGCACAATAC
This sequence comes from Cherax quadricarinatus, assembly GCF_038502225.1. Taxonomy (NCBI): domain Eukaryota; kingdom Metazoa; phylum Arthropoda; class Malacostraca; order Decapoda; family Parastacidae; genus Cherax; species Cherax quadricarinatus. Next base: position 21,160,648 of record NC_091360.1, on the reverse strand, counting down.
CGTGACTGGAACAATACACAGATAACCCGCACATAAGAGAGAGAACTTATAACGATGTATGTGTCCGACTTGGACCATTAACTGTCATCCAACACTGGTATCCGACTTTTCTGAATGATGCAGCTCTTCTCCTCTCTGTCATAAATGAAAGGAAAACATGAACTTCATGGGTGAAAAATTAATCAAAATCACTTAAGCGTGAATTTCTTGCAGTATACAGTTGGGTGAAAACTGAGTTGTAATCCTTGAAGAACTGAATCCCCTTTTGCGTTTAACTGTTTTTAATTTCTTTATAAGAATAAGAAGGCATTTTTTTTTATAATTGGGTTTTCAATTATTATCCCCCTATTAAGGATTACATCTCTCACAAGAGGTTTTTAAGCAGATAACAACACTGCGACTGGTGTTGGGGGTTCGAGTCCCGACAGTTATTGGGTGTTTAAGTGGTCGGCGATCTTGCTTCTTAGAATCCTTTCAAAGATCGTTGTGATGTTAGGTAAGACACATATGCAACAGTTAGGTATCTTTATTATGAAACGTTTCGCCTACACAGTAGGCTTCTTCAGTCAAGTACAGAAAAGTTGATAGAAGCAGAAGATACTTGAAGACGATGTAATCAGTCCATCACCCTTAAAGTTTTGAGGTGGTCAGTCCCTCAGTCTGGAGAAGAGCATTGTTCCATAGTATGAAACAATATGGAGATGAAGTGACAGGATGGAGCTTTTTATAGCGCCAAGAGGTGAGACGTAGGCCACTAGGAGAGGTAAGAACTCAGATGCTGAGAGGTCAGGTCCCTCTCAAATCCAGCCGCTCTCACTAGTGGAAGTTGTCGAAGTTGATTGCAGGTCTGTACCAAGATACCCTTGTGTTGCAGTGTCTAACAGATTGAACATTAAAATGGTATAAAATACCGACAGGTTGTTAGGTAAGACACATATACAACAGTTAGGTATCTTTATTATGAAACGTTTCGCCTACACAGTAGGCTTCTTCAGTCAAGTACAGAAAAGTTGATAGAAGCAGAAGATACTTGAAGACGATGTAATCAGTCCATCACCCTTAAAGTTTTGAGGTGGTCAGTCCCTCAGTCTGGAGAAGAGCATTGTTCCATAGTATGAAACAATATGGAGATTAAGTGACAGGATGGAGCTTTTTATAGACTGAGGGACTGACCACCTCAAAACTTTAAGGGTGATGGACTGATTACATCGTCTTCAAGTATCTTCTGCTTCTATCAACTTTTCTGTACTTGACTGAAGAAGCCTACTGTGTAGGCGAAACGTTTCATAATAAAGATACCTAACTGTCGCATATGTGTCTTACCTAACAACCTGTCGGTATTTTATACCATTTTAATGTTCGATCGTTGTGATGTTGGAGGTTGGGTGCTATCGGTCTGTAATTCCTTGCAAATGCTTTACTGCCACCTTTGTGGAGTGGGGCCATATCCGTTGTTTATAGTGACTGAGGGATGACCTCTGTGCGTATGTTCCCTCTCCATAAAACATTTAAGGCACGTGAAAGGGATTTCTTGCAGTTCTTGATGTTCAAGGAGTCCCACGAGTCTGGGCCTGGGGTAGAGTGCATGGGCATGTCATTAATTGTTCTTTCAAAGTCCTGTGGTGTTAGGGTTATATCATATATTCTGGAAGTAACCAAATTTCAAGTCACGATCATAAAATAATAATTTAGATTGCCGACTATTGGTCTGATTAACGGTTCACCAAACGTTGAACCATATTGGGACTTCTGTATCTCATTCATTTCTTTGCAGTCATCCATGTAAGGCCCATCTTGTTTAAGCAGAGGCCCAATACTGGATGTAGTTTTGCCCTAGATTTGGCATAAGAATAGAAATATTTTGGGTTTCTTTAAAGCCTCTCAGATTGAAATCATGGCTTCAGCCTCCCTACCTTACAGGTTGAAATCCTAGTATCCACCAGTTTTCCCCATTAGTCTGCTAAATCTAATGTTTATTATCTGAAAATAATGATTTTCAAAAGCAGAATCTCCACTATTCACTACAAGATGCAAAAACCATAACCTGGAACTTAAAGTATTTAACGTACCATCACTCACGAAATCGTAATAACTCGATTGCAAACAAACCACGGTACGATTAGGGTTAGAACCCATGGCAAGTGAGCGGTAGAGCTCCAGGAAAGTGCGTAAGTCATTGGGCCAGGTGGCTACGGTAAGATTCATCCAACTAGGTATATTTATACACAATAGGGAGGGAACCATTGGCCATCACTGTGACCACAAATGCAAGCTTTTACAAATGAATCTCCCGCCAGCGTGGCAGTGACGAACTCTAGCTCAAGTCCCTTCAAACCTGTCATCATGACTCGCACACTGGCCACCCGTACCGTGGTTAATTTGTCGTATATCCTTGAAGGATAACAAATGAATGATCTAACAAATCACAGCTCACCTTCTCTTCTTGGGATCTAACCTGATTATCTTTGATATGCCTTTGAAGAGTTTGGAGAGTTTCACTGCTCTCGCAGCCCGGCCATAGGCAAGGCTCATCTGGTGCTTGCCTGGTCAACCAGTCTGTTGCTGCTGGAAGCCAGCTGCCCCACATATCCACCACAGCCTGGTTGATCTGGCACCTGGTGAAGATACTTTTCCAGTTTCCTCTTGAAGACTTCTACACTTGTCCCAGCCGTGTTTTTGATATCTTCTGGTAGGATGTTGAATAGTTTGGGACCCCGGATGTTGATACAGTGTTCTCTTATTGTCCCCACGGCACCTCTGTTACTCACTGGGTTTATTTTGCCCTTCCTCCCATTTCTCTCACTCCAGTATGTTGTTATGGCAGTGCGAAGATTTGGGTCCAGGCCCTCGAGTATATATTACCATGTATCTCTCTCTCCTCCGCTCCAGTGAGTGCATGTTCAAGACTTGAAGGCGTTCCCAGTAATTTAGGCGCTTTAATGGCTTAATGTGAGCCCTAAACAATCTCTGTATTTGTTCCAGCTCTGATAATTCTCCTGCTCTGAACGGGACCGTCAGCACTGAGCAATATTCTGAATGAGGGAGCACTAGCGATGAGAAGTGTCACCACTGACGTTATTTCCCTTGTTTTGAAAATTCTCAATACCCACCCCGTCATCTTCCTGGATGTCGTAATCTTTGTCTTGTTATGGTCTTGAAAAGAAAGGTCAGCTGACATAATTGTTCCCAAATCTTGTATATGTTTATTTCGTTTTATTTGGTGACCCTCTCGAGCTTTGTATAGTGTTCTTTTTGAGTTCTTCATTTTTCCATACCTAAGCAGTTGGAACTTATCACCAGTGAACCTCATGTTGTTCTCCACTGCCCACTGGAAAACTCTGTTTATGTCTTCCTGTAATTTTTCAGTGTTCTCTATCGTAGTAAATTTCTTATGTCTTCCATTCATCTCCTTGAATTTGTATTGATAAAGCCACTGGATGTCGAAACGTCTACAGTAAAGATACCCAGATGTTGCACATCCGTCTAATTTTCATCTTGTCGGTAGTGTGCAAGGATTATGTGGATTAAAATAAGGGTCGGATGTGAAAAGTGGGTCATAATAAGCGTGTATGCACCAGGAGAAGAGAGGAATGTAGAGGAGAGAGAGAGAGATTTTGGGAGATGTTAAGCGAATGCATAGGAACCTTTGAACCAAGTGAGAGTAAGTGTGGTAGGGGACCTAAATACTAAAGTAGTAGAAACATTTAGAGAGGGTGTGGTAGGTAAGTTTGGGGTGTCAGGTGTAAATGATAATGGGCGCCCTTCGATTGAACTTTGTATAGAAAGGGGTTTAGTTATAAGTAATATGTATTTTAAGAAAAAGAGGATAAATAAGTATACAAGATATGATGTAGGGCGAAATGTCAGTAGTTTGTTGGTAGATAAAAGATTGTAGAGTAGACTTCAGGATGTACATGTTTATAGAGGGGCCACAGATATATCAGACCACTTTCTAGTTGTAGCTACACTGAGAGTAAAAGGTAGATGGGATACAAGGAAAATAGAAGCAGCAAGTAAGAGAGAGGTGAAGGTGTATAAACTAAAAGAGGACACAGTTAGGGTAAGATACAAACAACTATTGGAGGATAGATGGGCTAGAGAGAACATAGGCAGTGGGATCGAAGGTGTATGAGGTAGGTTAAAGAATGTAGTGTTAGAGTGTTCAGCAGAAGTTTGTGGTTACAGGAAAGTGGGTGCGGGAGGGAAGAAGAGCGATTGGTGGAATGATGATGTAAAGAGAGTAGTAAGGGAGAAAAAGTTAGCATATGAGAGAATTTTACAAAGTAGAAGTGATGTAAGGAAGGAAGAGTATATGGAGAGAAAAAGAGAGGTTAAGAGTGGTGAAGCAATGTAAAAAGAGATCAAATGAGAGAGTGGGTGAAATGTTATCAATAGATTTTGTTGAAAATAAGAAAAAGTTTGGGAGTGAGATTAATAAGCTGAGGAAGCCTAGGGAACATGTGGATTTGACAGTTGAAAATAGGAGAGGAGAGTTATTAAATGGAGAGTTAGAGGTATTGGGAAGATGGAGGGAATATTTTGAGGAATTGTTAAATGTTGATGAAGATAGGGAAGCTGTGATTTCGTGTACAGGGCAAAGAGGAATAACATCTTGTAGGAGTGAGGAAGAGCCAGTTGTGAGTGTGGAGAAAGTTCGTGAGGCAGTGGGTAGAATAAAAGGGGGTAAGGCAGCTGGGATTGATGGGATAATGATAGAAATGTTAAAAGCAGGAGGGAATATAGTTTTGGAGTGGTTGGTGCTATTATTTAATAAATGTATGGAAGAGGGGAAGGTACTCAGGGATTGGCAGAGAGCATGCATAGTTCCTTTGTATAAAGGCAAAGGGGATAAAAGAAAGTGCAAAAATTATAGGGGAATAATTCTGTTGAGTATACCTAGTAAAGTGTATGGTAGAGTTATTATTGAAAGAATTAAAAGTAAGACAGAAAGTGTGATAGCAGATGAACAAGGAGGCTTTAGGAAAGGTAGGGGGTGTGTGGACGAAGTGTTTACAGTGGAACGTATAGGTGAACAGTATTTAGATAAGAGTAAAGAGGTTTTTGTGACACTTTTGTCTTTGGAAAAGGCCTATTACAGGGTGTATAGGGGGGCAATGTGGCAGATGTTGCAGGTGTATGTTATAGGAGGTAGGTTACTGAAAGCAGTGATGAGTTTTTACGAGGATAGTGAGGCTCAGGTTAGAGTATGTAGGAGAGAGGGAGATTATTTCCCAGTAAAAGTAGGCCTTAGACAAGGATGTGTGATGTCACCGTGGATGTTCAATATATTTATAGATGGGGTTGCGAGAGAAGTGAATGATAGGGTCTTGACAGGTGGTGCGGAGTTAAAAGATAAAGAATCAAGCTCAAAGTGGGAGTTGTAACAGTTGCTCTTTGCTGAAGATACGGTGCTTTGGAAGATTCTGAAGAGAAGTTGCAAGGGTTGGTGGACGAATTTGGTAGGGTATGCAAAAGAAGAAAATTAAAAGTGAATGTAGGAAAGAGTAAGGTTATGAGGATAACAAAAAGATTAGGTGACGAAAGACTGGATATCAGATTGGAGGGAGAGAGTATGGAGGAGGTGAATGTATTCAGATATTTAGGAGTGGATGCGTCAGCAGATGGGTCTATGAAGGATAAGGTGAATCACAGAATTGATGAAGGGAACAGGGTGAGTGCACTTAGGAGTCTGTGGAGACAAAGAACTTTGTCCGTGGAAGCAAAGAGGGGATTGTATGAGAGTATAGTTGTACCAACACTCTTGTATGGATGTGAAGCATGGGTGATGAATGTTGCAGCGAGGAGAAGGCTGGAGGCAGTGGAGATGTCATGTCTGAGGGCAATGTGTGGTGTGAATATAATGCAGAGAATTCGTAGTTTGGAAATTAGGAGAAGGTGTGGGATTACCAAAACTATTGTCCAGAGGGCTGAGGAGGGGTTGTTGAGGTAGTTCGGACATGTAGAGAGAATGGAACAAAACAGAATGATTTCGAGAGTGTATAAATCTGTAGTGGAAGGAAGGCGGGGTAGGGGTCGGCCTAGGAAGGGTTGGAGAGAGGGGGTTAAGGAGGTTGTTTGCGAGGGGCTTGGACTTCCAGCAAGCATGCATGAGCGTATTTGATAGGAGTGAATGGAGACAAATGGTTTTTAATACTTGACGTGCTGTTGGAGTGTTACTAAAGTAACATTTATGAAGGGATACAGGGAAACCGGCAGGCCGGACTTGAGTCCTGGAGATGGGAAGTACAGTGTCTGCACTCTGAAAGGGGGGGGGGTGTTAATGTTGCAGTTTTATAACTGTAGCGTAAAGCACCCTTCTGGCAAGACTGTGGTGGAGTGAATGATGATGAAAGTTTTTCTTTTTCGGGCCACCCTGCCTTGGTGGGCCACCCTGCCTTGGTGGGCCACCCTGCCTTGGTGGGCCACCCTGCCTTGGTGGGCCACCCTGCCTTGGTGGGCCACCCTGCCTTGGTGTGAATCGGCCAATGTGTTAATAAAAAAAAATAGCCCGTTCTTAGATGACTAAAATTTATGACGACGTTTGGGTTCCACTTGAACAATTAATTAATCAATCACAGTATTGTGCCTTCTTACACTTCACATTAGTTTCCCTTAAACTGAAAAATTCAGTCAACTTGGTACAGTATTTC
>NC_091360.1:21148072-21153898 GCF_038502225.1 Cherax quadricarinatus | reverse complement strand
GGTAGATGCTGATAACCCATGTTCCTTGACTACGTCAACAAGACGTAATTCCATTTTGATTAGTTCACTGGTGGTTCTTACAGCTTTCCTTTGATTTTTTTTCCTTCATTAATATAATTCGGGGCCATGGTCACTTATTTTCAAAAATAAAATATAAATAACACAAAGATATACAAGAAATTACAATTAAATAACAATAGCTCAAAAAGTATGTGTCGTTCCCAGTATACTGACATTAGCGAATATCATAACATTTTACCTCGATTTTTTCCGAATACTGAATTAAAACTAAGCACATCCCCGGGCCCTGGGGAAGTGTTCTTAAGTGTTATAAACTAAGCACATCCCCGGGCCCTGGGGAAGTGTTCTTAAGTGTTATAAACTAAGCACATCCCCGGGCCCTGGGGAAGTGTTCTTAAGTGTTATAAACTAAGCACATCCCCGGACCCTGGGGAACTGTTCTTAAGTGTTATAAACTAAGCACATCCCCGGGCCCTGGGGAAGTGTTCTTAAGTGTTATAAACTAAGCACATCCCCGGGCCCTGGGGAAGTGTTCTTAAGTGTTATAAACTAAGCACATCCCCGGGCCCTGGGGAACTGTTCTTAAGTGTTATAAACTAAGCACATCCCCGGGCCCTGGGGAAGTGTTCTTAAGTGTTATAAACTAAGCACATCCCCGGACCCTGGGGAACTGTTCTTAAGTGTTATAAACTAAGCACATCCCCGGGCCCTGGGGAACTGTTCTTAAGTGTTATAAACTAAGCACATCCCCGGGCCCTGGGGAAGTGTTCTTAAGTGTTATAAACTAAGCACATCCCCGGGCCCTGGGGAACTGTTCTTAAGTGTTATAAACTAAGCACATCCCCGGGCCCTGGGGAACTGTTCTTAAGTGTTATAAACTAAGCACATCCCCGGGCCCTGGGGAACTGTTCTTAAGTGTTATAAACTAAGCACATCCCCGGGCCCTGGGGAAGTGTTCTTCAGTGTTATAAAAGAATTTATCACTTTAAACTGACATAGTGCCACATAAGTGGAAACTTGTAAATGTGATGCCTGTCTGCAGAACAGGAGACAGGTCCTTAGCTCCGAATTTCAGACCAATTAGCCTAACCTCCATTCTGGGAAAATTGATGGAATCAGTAACGGCTGAGGTTGTTTGAAGCCAACTTGGAAGACTTAAATTGACCAATGGATATCAGCACCATTTTACAAAGGAGCGTTCCTGTCACCCTTTCATGTCATGTGTCATACCCTAGGAAATGCTACTGCCAATCATTGTTTACAGATGTATGAATGGATCAACGTCTATAGACGTACATACAAAGCCTGACGCCCTGTGCAGCTCCGTCAGTCGGTGGTACGATCGGTCAGAAGACCAAAAGTCCCAACTGCGACATGAAACACTTGTCTTCTTTCCTGACAAACCTTACCTAAACTACCCATGTGGTGAGTAGGTAACGTGTGGATGAGTTAGTTTTATCCAGTCACTTCACTAAGGCGCTTGAAGTGATGGATCATGGTACTGATTATAATATTGTGAATATGGACTTCGGTAAGCCTTTGATAGAGTTGCACACCGAAGATTCTCGAGGAAAGTAAAGGATCACAGAATAGGACGATAATTTTTTTCCTAGCTGAGTGGTTCATATTAGCCAACAGAGAGTGTGCATACACAGGAAGAAATCAGTTTGGGAATGCATCACAAGTGGTTTTCCACAGGGGCTAGTGTTGGGCCCTTTGTTGCTCAAAGTGTACAAAAACGACGTAGAAGGTGGAATAAACAGCTACAAAAGCAAGTTTGCAGATGTCACTAAACTAGAGCGATGGATTAATTGTGATGATGATACAGGAGCGCTACTAGAAGATCTAGATAGGGTGATGCAGTGGTCGGAGAACTAGCAGATGCATTTTAAAGTAAGCAAATATAGAGGCCTATGCCTGGAAAAAGACAATAACCATGGCATTTATAAACTGAATAATATAGATCTTAATCGCTCTGAATGGGAAATAATTTTCGGAGTTCTGGTTAACAGCAAAGCCAAGACAACAGTGTATAAGTGATCGCAATAAAACTAATAGAATTCTTGGCTTCATATCAAGAAATATAAAGTAATAATGTTAGTATAATTACCGACAGCATGTTAGGTAATAGGAAACAGATGCAGCTAACGTGATAGTTTTATTATGGCAGCGTATCGCTCTTAAGGAGCTTTGTAAAGCCTTTACAAAACAATACAAGGACACAGTGGGTATGTATAGGTAACAACGTAAGGTGAAAGAGCAGAAGCACTGCAGAGTACTAATGGCCCATGTTGTAGGAGAGATATATCTATAAGTGAATATATCTCTCTTGGTTGATATGTGATAGCAGAGTTTATTGCTTTGAGTAGAATGAAGATATATTTAATTTGTTTAATAGTGTCTTAAAATGGCGTTTAGAGATGATTCAAGGCATTTACGGTGCGGAAATTTGCTTCTTTGATCATTAGGTAGGCACCATTAAGAACATAAGAACATAAGAACTAAGGAACACTGCAGCAGGCCTACTGGCCCATGCGAGGCAGGTCCAAGTCTCCTACCGGCTTAAGCCAATGCACCCAACCTAATCAGGTCAGGTCACGTTGACTTAAGGGAGGAACACGGCAACCGACCTGGTAGCACAAGCTATCAGGTCCAACTCACACCCACCCACATCCACTCATGTATTTATCCAACCTATTTTTAAAGCTACACAACGTTCTGGCCTCTATAACTGTACTTGGGAGTTTGTTCCACTCATCCACAACTCTATTACCAAACCAGTACTTTCCTATATCCTTCCTGAATCTGAATTTTTCCAACTTAAAACCATTGCTGCGAGTCCTGTCTAGGCTAGATATTTTCAGCACACTATTTACATCCCCTTTATTTATTCCTGTCTTCCATTTATACACCTCAATCATATCCCCCCTAATTCTACGTCTTTCTAGAGAGTGCAGATTCAGGGCCCTTAGTCTATCCTCATAGGGAAGGTTTCTGATACATGGGATCAACTTTGTCATCCTCCTTTGTACATTTTCCAGAGAATTTATATCCATTCTGTAATAAGGTGACCAAAACTGTGCAGCATAATCTAAATGAGGCCTAACCAAGGATGTATAGAGTTGAAGAACAACCTGAGGACTCCTATTATTTATGCTTCTTGATATGAAGCCAAGGATTCTATTAGCTTTATTGCGATCACTTATGCACCGTTGTCTTGGTTTCAGATTACTGCTAACCAGAACTCCTAAATCTTTTTTGCAATCCGTAATATTAAGATCTACATTATTTAGTTTATATGTGGCATGGTTATTGTCCTGTCCATCATTTAGAACTTTGCATTTGTCTATATTAAACTGCATCTGCCACTTCTCCGACCACTGCATCAGTCTATTCAAATCTTCCTGGAGTGCTCTAATGTCCTCATCAGAATGAATTCGACGGCCTATTTTGGTGTCATCGGCAAACTTGCTGATGTCGCTCTTTATGCCCTCATCTATGTTGTTTATGTAGATTGTGAACAGCAGGGGGCCAACACTGACCCCTGTGGAACACCGCTTGTGACGCTTCCCCACTCTGATTTCTCCCCATTTATGCAAACTCTCTGCTGCCTATTTGTCAACCATGCCTCTATCCAGGAAAAAATTTCTCCTCCTATTCCATGTGCCTTAAATTTCCTCAATAGTCTCTGATGTGGGACCCTGTCAAAAGCCTTACTGAAGTCCATATACACAATATCATATTCATTACCATGATCCACCTCCTCAAATACCTTAGTGAAAAAAGTTAATAAATTCGTAAGGCAGGAACGCCCCTTTGTAAAACCATGCTGAGATTCGTTGATTAATTTATGCTTTTCAAGGTGGCTACGAACTGCCTCGGCAATTATTGATTCCACAAATTTTCCCACTATGGAGGTTAGGCTTATTGGTCTACAGTTCGAAGCCAAGGACCTGTCACCTGCTTTGAAAATAGGTATCACATTTGCCATTTTCCACTTATCTGGCACCATGCCAGTTTGTAGTGATATGTTGAAAAGATTAGCCAAAGGTGTGCTAAGCTCCTCTATACATTCCTTTAGAACCCTTGCATACAGTTCATCAGGGCCTGGGGATTTGTTAGGCTTTAATTTATCTATTTGCCTAAGGACCATGTCACTTGTGACCCTAATCGTGCACAGTTTATTATCGTCCTGTTCTACATAATTTATCATTTCTGGAATATCGCTGGTATCCTCCTGTGTAAAAACTGAGAGGAAGTATGTGTTAAAAATTCTACACATTTCCTTATCACTGTCAGTGAGCTGACCTGAGGAACTCTAGAGTGGGCCTATCTTGTCCCTGATCTTACTTCTGTATACCTGAAAGAATCCTTTTGGGTTAGTCTTCGATTCTCTTGCAACTTTAACCTCATAATCTTTTTTTGCTTTTCTAATTCCCTTTTTTATTTCTCTCTTTAACTGAATATATCGATTTCTTAATTGCCCCTCTCCTCTTTTGATTTGCCTATATATGCCTCTCTTTTGACCAATCAGATATTTTAATCTATTGTTCATCCATTTAGGATCATTTTTGTTTGATCTGATTTCCCTATTTGGAACATAATTTGACTGAGCAGCTAGAACTATGCCCTGGAAAACGTCATATCGGCAACCATCACCACCTACCTGACCCTTGGTCAAGTCATTCCAATTCAGCCCACCTAAGTAATTTTTCAGTCCTATGAAATCAGCCAAGCGAAAGTCAGGGACAGAGACTTGATTGCCATTATTAGGGGAATTCCATGATATATTAAAACTGAGTGATTTGTGATCACTTTCCCCAAGCTCATCATTAACCTCAAGATTATTAATTAGTGTTTCCCTACTGGCAAGAACCTAGTCAAGGAGGTTATTTCCCCTAGTTGGCTCCTTCACAAACTGTTTTAAAAAACAATCCTGGATCGTATCAAGAAAGTCACCTGACTCTAAATTTACTGTCAAATTGCTCCAGTCAATCTGTCTATAGTTGAAATCTCCCATTAGCACAACATTTTCGTATGTAGATGCCTTACGAATTTCGTCCCATAGAAGTTTACTGCACTTCCTATCAAGATTTGGGGCCCTGTAAATCACACCCAAAATTAGTTTTTCTCGGCCCTCGAGAAGCTGTAACCAAACAGATTCAGTGGCTGACGCTTCTAATTTAATATCTTGTCTAACACAACAATTTAAACTGTCTCTGACATACATCGCTACTCCACCGCCCTTCCTGTTGACCCTGTCAGTGTGGAATAATTTATAGCCTTGTATGTGACATTCAGAGGGCATCTCTCTATCTTTCAGATTGAGCCAGATCTCTGTTATAGCAATAATATCCATGTTTCCTGCACTTGCATTTAATCTTAGCTCATCTATCTTATTTCTTACACTCCTGCTATTAGTATAGTAAACCTTAAGGGAGCTAGTCCCTTGCTGCCCTCTGCTGTCCCCCTTTGTTTGCTGACCTGATCTATTGTCTTTATTCATAACTTCATGCTGAATGCCTTTTATACATTTACTATTTCCAACCCTAGTGTTGCAACCTGCTTGTTTCCCACATACACTCATACCTCTATCTTCTATAAGTTTAAAATCATAGGCATCTCACCAATGGCCTTCTCAATTGAGTTTGCAAGTGCTACCACCCCAGCCCCAGAGAGATGTACCCCATCCCTTGCATACATATCATGTTTGCCATAAAAGTTGTTCCAGTTGTCAATGAATGGGATTGCAAGTTCCTTGCAGTATCTGTCTAGCCACAATTTACACCAATTGCCCTAGACACC
>NC_091360.1:21128072-21140572 GCF_038502225.1 Cherax quadricarinatus | reverse complement strand
ATATTCTGGAAACTGCAGCATTAGCAGACAATTACGAGATTTCTCACAAACTTGTACGTACTAAAAAACAGAGAAACAAGGTAACTAAAGATTGTCCTAGAAGTTGGCAACCTAAATCAGTTGCTCATTACCGGCCTGATGTACCTGCTACTGTAACTTCTCGTACCTTTACCAGGAAAACTCACAATCCTGAATCTGTCTCTGTGGTTAGACAGAAATCTGATATCGAGAAGAAGAAAGTTAAATGTACCTATTGTAACAGAAAAGGACATACTAGAGAGTATTGCTATAAGTTAGAAAGAGATACGAGAAACAGTCGTGCGACTGGCGCCCCCACTCAAGTCGTATCCTCTTCCGAGCAACAAAGGCACCAAAATCCTAGCAATTCCTCTTATCCTACTGTTTTAGATAATGTTACTCAGGACAGATGACTAGCATCAGAAAGTGTATCTGACGAAAAGATTCGTTCAGCGATGAGTCCTTACTTTTCGAGAGATAAAATAGGATTTGACGAATCACATCTAACTGAGATCATTTCTTTCAGAGACACTGGCAGTTATCTCACGTTATTAAGAGAAGATGTACTGCCCATAACTGACGATACCTATTGCAAGATAGATGTATTGTTAGAAGCCTATGGAGGGGCTGTTATAAAAGTGCCTCTGCACAAAGTTTATATTGAAACAAGCTATTATACTGGTTATATTTCAGTGGGTATATCCAGTGGTGTATTTCCCCTCAGGTCAGTGGACTTGTTGATAGGAAACGATATCCTTCATGCTGGTATATGTAAAGAACCACTTGTGATTGATAATAACACTGATGATAATTATGCCATTGAAGCTTGTAGAGAGAAACCTATTTTATTTCCTCTCAGCGCAATTACTAGAGCTATGTCAAAGATTCAACAACCATCCTTGTCTCCTGTTGAGTTAGTGGATGACAATGATTTGGGGTTGAATATGTTGTTTAGTGACGCTCTGCGCCCAGGATCATTAACACTGACTCCCCCCGGTCATCAAGCTAGTCAGGACACAACTGACGTTAAATTTCTAACTCATGATGATTTAATCAAGGATCAGTTTGTTGATCAGTCACTGGAAAGACTGAGAGATATAGCAGTTACTGAGAGTGAAGCAAAGGATCTCGATAATTGTTACTATTATAGTAACGGTGTACTGATGGAGAAAAATACATGTAAGTTGTCAGCTGATAATGTTTCCATCACAGTCAAGCATCTCGTTGTGTTACCAGTTACATTTCGTGAACAAGCCATTGATTTTGCTCACAATAGTCCCATAGGAGGACATTTGGGTGTCCAGAAGACACTCGGTAAACTGGCAAAACATTTTACTTGGCCAAAGATGAAGGAAACAGTAGCTGATCAAGTGCGACGTTGCCACGTGTGTCAAGTGACAGGCAAGCCAGCGCACACACCTCCACCTGCGCCTCTCATTCCTATCACCGTGCATGGTGAACCATTCTCACGTCTTATTATTGATTGTGTTGGTCCTTTGCCTAGAACCAAACTAGGAAACCAATACTTATTTACTATTATGGACGCTGCAACACGCTATCCCGAAGCTATTCCTATGAGAAAAATTAATGCTCGTGCTATTGTGAGAGCGCTGATGAAATTTTTCTCCCAGGTTGGATTGCCACGAGAGATACAATCAGATCAAGGATCTAATTTCACTTCTAAGATCTTTCGAGAAGCATTATCTCACCTAGGAATAAAGTCTGTACTTTCAACCAGTTATCATCCACAGTCACAAGGGGCTCTAGAGAGATTTCATCAGACATTGAAGTCCATGATGAGAGCTTATTGTGAACATTTTTCTAGAGACTGGGATGAGGGTATACCTTTTCTTCTGTTCGCTATGAGAGAAAGTGAGCAAGAAAGTCTCGGATTTAGTCCGTTTGAATTAATATTCGGACACCAAGTGCGTGGTCCTCTCGCAGTGTTGAAAGACGTGTGGATAGGAAAATCAAATCCATCATTGAGTACTTCACCTTCATTAATGCAGCAACATTTGACAGCCGCTAGAGAGCTAGCTTCGAAAAACCTAGTTTCAGCCCAAGCTAGAATGAAGCAACATTATGACAAGCGTGCTGTCCCTCGTTCTTTTAAAGCAGGAGATAAGGTGATGGCTCGGAAATTAGTACCAGGTCATGCTCTACAAGCCAGGTATGATGGTCCCCTGGAAGTAGTGAAAAAGCTTAGCGACGTAAATTATTTGGTACGTACGCCTGGGAAAAAGAAATCTAATCATGTGTACCATGTTAACCAGCTCAAGGCATACTACGCTAGTCCTCTACCTACTACTTCTATTCTTCCTAGGACAGAGGAAGAAAACGTCAGTCTACCTGACATCTCTAGAGGTATAGAGGTTCGTTTAGAAAATTCAGTGACTCTACAATCACTAGACGATTTTCTTAGTAACCTTGGGATTGATAAAGCTGGTGATGTTAAAAACATGATTTTGCATTTCCCTGAATTGTTCGGTGATGTTCCTAAACGTTGTACTCTGGGTGTACATGACGTTGATGTACAGGGAGCATCACCCATTAAGCAATCACCATATAGGATGAGTCCAACGAAGCATAAAGCATTGAGAGAAGAGGTTGATTTTCTGTTATCTCACGGACTTATTGAACGCAGTAAAAGTCCATGGGCATCTCCCTGTATTTTAGTGCCTAAATCTGACGGTAGTTTCAGGATGTGCACTGATTACAGGAAAGTGAACTCTGTCACCTTGCCTGATGGTTATCCTCTACCTCGCATTGACGACCTTATTGACCGTGTGTCAGGAGCCCAGTTTGTCAGCCGTTTAGATCTCTTACGAGGCTATTATCAAGTCCCGCTTACTGAACGTGCTCAAGAAATATCTGCTTTTACTGTTCAAGATGGATTGTTTAACTACCTCGTCACCCCCTTCGGCCTATGTAACGCGGCTTCTTCATTCCAACGTATAATGAACGAGTTGACCCACAACTTAGAAGGAGTAGAAGCCTACCTTGACGACTTAGTGGTGTACAGTGACGAGTGGGAACAGCACTTGACGCGTCTCAGAGCATTGTTTGAGAGACTGGCGCACTACAACTTCACTGTCAACTTAGCCAAATGTAGTTTTGGTCAAGCCAAGATTACCTATCTAGGCTTTTGTATCGGCCAAGGTGAGGTTGCTCCTATTGAGGCTAAGGTTCGTGCAATTTCTGAATTTCCAGTGCCACAGGATAGGAAAGGAGTACAGAGATTCCTGGGTATGGCAGGATATTATCGCAGGTTCTGTCCAAACTTTTCTCAGATTGCAGCTCCTCTCACTGAGCTTACTAGTAGCAAAGTTCAGTTCATCTGGACTAGAGATTGTTCAGACTCGTTCAAAAGGTTGAAGCGTTTGCTATCCTCTGCTCCGGTGTTGAAGAGTCCTAATTTCAATCTTCCCTTCTTTTTACATATAGATGCGAGTGGCTATGCAGTGGGTGCTGTGCTGCTCCAACAGTCAACTTCCACTGATATTCTCCATCCTATATGTTACTATTCATCTAAGCTTAAACGACAGCAGAAAAATTATGCCACTATTGAGAAAGAGGCTCTAGCTCTTGTGGTGTCCTTGGAACATTTTGACGTATATTTGGGCACTTCCCCATTTAAAATTAACGTTTTTTCAGACCACAATCCCCTCACTTATATTAATACCATGAAAAGTAAAAATGCTAGGATCATGAGGTGGGCTCTCAGAATCCAACCTTATTCTATTAGTATAAAACACATAAGTGGTCATTGTAATGTAATTGCCGACGCTCTGTCTCGTCCTTAATAATTATCAGTTACATTAAATCAACGTAATTTTATGCCCAAATACCTTTTGTTACTTGCTATCTCAAATTCAGTAAAGTAACGTAATCCCTCCAGCCCATATTAACTATATATACTCATGTCATGTCTAATTATTATATTTATATATTCACAGTAATGTTGTGTGAGGAGGAGACAAGCTGAGTGTTGAGTGAGTAGTGTGGTGCGGGTGATGTACTGGGTGACGCAACACTGTCCTGTCACAGACCCCCCCCTCACTACACACCTTAAGCTGTTTCATACTCAGATGTTCATACTGCCTCGCATTCCACAACCACTACTTAAGAGTGGAATGCAGTCTCCTCTACTATGATCGAGCCTCAGTGCCCTGCTCGTCTACGCTATCCTGTCTCTACACTGATGTATATAACCACGAGTATGAAGATATACGATACTGTGTACTGCCCTAGTACCTAGGGGCATATCCTAGTGACGGACGCTGTGAAATTGTAGAGGTGCTTGGCACAAGAGAGACTCGTTAATATTGATAATGATAATTGTATTGATATGAGTAATCAGAAATAATGTGAAAGACAATGCAACTCCTAGTGCGACCCTCTGTCGTGTTGGGGGGGGTGTTGCAACCCCTGAATGGGTTACAATGATTATCATGTATATATAATGTATATTACCTTTTCATTTAATTATATATTGCTCATTCGCTGCCTGACCACGGTAGAGTGCGGTTGTGCTCTGCACCCCTCTGCTGTTTCAGGCGAGCTACACCAGTTCGTCAACAGTCATTGAGTAGTGAGGACGTGTGCTGCTCATTTTCCAACATGGCGCTGCATAGCAACAGGCGCATCAACACTGTTTGCGTTGAGTTGACCCGTGGGGCTGTCACGGGAGCCACGATGGATTTGTTACTACCGGCGATTATCCGTGATACCTACGGTATCGCAAATGAAGAGATATGTGGTGTAGCACTTAATGGGACGACACGGATTTTCGTTAAAATGACGTCAGCAAATGTCTACGAAGCAGTGGTGGATAAGTATCAAGAGACCATTATAGCCGTCAATTCAGCTGTATCAGTACGTCTTCATGATGTATCAAGATACTACACATGGGTAAAAATCAAGAATGTGCCTTTTGAAGCGACTGATTTTGTTATAAAAGATGAACTACGTAATTATGGTACGGTTCATATGGCCTCTGCAGGTCGGTGGGCCGCTGGACCTTATGCTGGAAGTTTGGAGGGAACATATTCAGTCAAAATGACCTTACGCCACCCCATACCGTCCTATATTATGCTGCAAGCATTTCGAACTCAAGTATATGTGACATATGCGGGGCAACGTCGTACGTGTCGGCTGTGTGGGTCGTATGACCACATAGCGGCACAGTGTGGTAAGCGTCGTGGGAATCTCCAAATATCGCAACAGCAACAACCGGAAGAAGTCGAGGAAGTTGAGGGACGAGAACAGTCTTATGCTCACCCGTCTCGACAACGGACATCTTGGAGTGAAGAGGTAGAAAAAGCGCAGGAGAATGCTTTGGAGGATGCAAAACAGCGAGAAGAATCACCGTCACTGGACATAAATAAAGTATTGGAAGAGACTCTGCCCACTATGGGGGAAGAGGATGTAGCGGCGTCTTTAGTGAAGGCACTGGATGTTTTGTTAGACGAGTCGATCGTCAACCATGTGGAGGATCCAGGTGCAATTTTGGGATCGGTTGAACATCATGGTGAGGCGACGGATGGAAGCATTGAGTCTAGTGTGTCGCATGGTATGACGGTAAATGTAGCAGAAGTGGAGGTGCATCACGATAGTACTAAAGAAATCCCAATGCAGGTGGAGGGTAGGACGCGAAAGCGAACTGCGACCCCATCAGACTCAGACGACGTGCTTACTCCTGCCCAAAGGCCAGGAAAAAAGTCTTGGGCGGATGTACAGAGGACAGGGAACAGAGAATCCACGAAACAAGGGTTTATCAAGGTGGTTCCCAAAAAAGGGGGGAGGGATAGAGGTGGTGTAAAATGTATAAGTGAAAAGTCTATACCTAGAACGAAAGGAAAACCCCATTAATTGACTTTAAGGTTTTGACAATAAATATTAACGGTTTGAGATCTGAGCGGAAGCGAAAGTGGTTTAATGAATTTTTGGTGCGTCTAGATGTGGATGTGGTATTTATCCAAGAACACAATTACAGAATTGGATATGAGTTAGAAATGGATGGTTATGATGTGTATATGGAATATGCGACGAGGTTAAAAGGAGGCGTCGCCATTCTGGTAAAGGAAAATAGCCCGTTTGTAGTACGCCATAGTGAAAGGGGGGAGGGGAGAGTGATTAGGGTGGATGGTTTATGGGGTAGAGCACACATAAGTTTTGTATGTGTATATGGGCCGGCCGAGGGAGATGTACGACTTAAAACTCATTTTGTACAAGATGTATTAGTATATTATCTACGTAGTTTACCAAATGTAGCGATAATAGGGGGCGACTGGAATTGTGTAATACGACGAAAAGATGTGGAGCCTCGAGGAGCAGGTTGTTGCTTGGGATTCCTGGGAGATTTATTGACGAGTGTGGGTTTAATGGATGTGTGTGGGGGGGGTGGCATGGTGGAGCATACTTTTATTAGACGAGATTATGCGGCGAGATTGGATAGAATGTACGTGTCTAGTGCGGTTACAGTGCGGAGAGTGAATGTGATAAATGTGGTTTTTTCGGATCATAGAGGAGTTGTAATGGATGTAGATATTGAGGGTGTGCCTAGAAGGGGTCCATCTTTTTGGAAATTAAATGTAAAGTTATTGAAGAGGGAGGAAAGTCTTTTGTCTTTTGGGCATATGTGGGAACGCCTTGTGGTTGAAGCACCTAGAGATGTGGATTTGGTTAATTGGTGGGAAACGATAGCCAAAAAGCGAATTAAGGAATATTATATTAGTCAAGGAGTGAGATATAGTCAGTTACAATACGGTTTCCAACGATATTTAGAGGGGCAGTTGCGCGACTGCTATGTACAAGCGAATGCTAATTATCCTGTTATAGAAATTGAAAGAATTAAGGAGCAACTACGAAATTTACAAAACGAAAGGTTTGATGGGGAAAGGCTTAAGGGTGGAATCGAAGAGGTTTTGTGGGGAGATCGGCCGTCGGCGTGTGTGTTGAGGAATCAACACAGACGTCGCAAAGCAATGGAGTTAATGGTGTTGAATGTTCAGGTAGGTATGCAGGGGTATAGAGTGAATCAGGAGTTGACGACGACGGAGGGTATGAGTGGGTATATAGATGCATGGGTTAAATTGAAAACGCAAAGTGTTGGAATAAGTGAAATTGCATTGCAGTCAATCGGTAGGTTTGTGCAGTGTGAGCTGGAGGAGCATGATCGTTTGATGTTGGGAGGGCCGATAACGGAGTGTGAGACTTGGGAGGCTTTATCTGGGGCGCAATTGGGTAAGGCGCCAGGAATTGATGGGTTGCCCAGCGACTTTTATCTTCAAAATTGGAACGTTTTAAAGGGGTTTTTGGTACGTTTATTCAATATAATGAAGCGGGATGGGGTTTTAGGGGAACAACAAAGGTTGGCTGTGGTCGTCCTAGTTCCTAAAGGCGAGCCATTAACGGTTAAAGATTATCGTGCAATCTCGTTATTATGTGGTGACTATAAAATTTTTGGAAGGATCTTGGCTAACAGAATAAAAAAAGTCCTGGGCAGAGTGATTGACAAGGGACAATATGGGGTGCCGGGCAGGTCTATGTATGAAGGTCACGGTATGATTAGAAGTTTTATTGAAGAAAGAGTAAGATTAGGAAAGGGGGGGGTATTGGCTATAGATTGGGAGGCGGCATATGATAGTGTGGAACGGGAGACGTTATGGAAGATCATGAGATGGCAGGGGTTTGGTGCGGAAATTATATCATGGGCCAAATTAATGTATCAGGAGGCAACCTTGCGTGTGCAGGTGAATGGGAGGTTGGGAGATCGAATTCAGATGGGAAGGGGTTTGCGTCAAGGTTGTCCCCTTTCACAAATTTTTTTTGCTTGTTTTCAAGATCCCTTTTATAGAGGGATAAGGGTTTTATTGGAAGCAAAGGGGATGGGTAATGTAAGGGATGGGGGAGCGGGCATTGTTGGATATGTCGACGATACGACGATTTTGGTGAGAGAAAACATGGATTTGATTCGGGTAGAAACGTTAGTGAAAGTTTTTGAAAAAGCTACTGGCATGACGATCAACATGGGGAAAACAAAGTATATGAATCTTGGAAAAGGGTCACGTGAGGACGGAATGGTTGCTGAAAGGTGGAAAAGGGTGGACCAAATAAAGATATGTGGGATCGTTTATGTAAATGATTTCAAGTTAGCACAGCAAATAAATTCCGTGCGTATCGTTGACAGTGTTCTGAAGCGCCTCAGTGGTTTAAGAGCTGCTAATTTAAGTTTGCAACAAAGGGTGATTACAACGAATGTGCTATTATATAGTAAACTATGGCATGTTACGGTAATATTTCCGATACTTCGTTGTGAGTTAAAAAGGCTACAAAAAAGTGTTTTTAGATTCATTTGGGGAACAGGGAGCGAATGGTTAAGTAGAGCGGTTGTCACACTCCCGGTTGGCCGTGGAGGGCTGGGTCTTATAGATGTCGAAAAGAGGATAATAAGTATGTATTTAAAACATAGTTATAAGCGGGAGGGAGGGGTGAAAGGAGACGGTCTTCATAGAATACATCAGGATATGCGACGGTGGTGGGGGGGTAGGGAGTTCATGATAGGTGAGGCAATGTTACGGGTATTTATAAACGTGAGGGATCCTTTACATATTAAATTGAGAAATCTTGATAGGGCAGATGGTAAGGCTTTGGTAGCGGCGGTAGAAGGAGTATATCCGATGTATGATTGGCGTAATATTTGGGGGCGTTTAAACAAATTGCGTTTAAAACCTAAAGTCAGAGAAGTTATGTATAGATTTTTACATGGAATATTGCCGTCAGGAATGGTTTTATTCTATAAGAGAATACGAGAGGATGGTGAATGCAAGGATTGTGGAGGATTGGCGACTATTTATCATACGGTGTATTTTTGCGATTGTATTGAACTTATAAGGGTTTGGATGGGTAAGGTTTTAAGGTTAGTGGGGGGAGGGGGTTTGCAGGTCTTGAGGGTTTTAAGTTTAGATATAACTGGGGTGAATAAAAGGGTTGAGAATGCGATTGGGTATATGATTACGGATTATATATACATGATGTGGGCTATGAGGGAGGCGGACGTGCGTGCAAGAATTAATGCGTTGGCAGCAACTTTTTATAGGACACAGTGTAGGAATAAAGGGGTGTATGGAGGGAGATGGGAGAGAGATTTTAGTGAGGGTTATCGAAATTTCACATTAAGGGATTTATGGGATTTGCAAAATGGGTAAGGGGACACAACGGGCTATTTTCCTAGACTTGGGTGTGAGCATGGAGTGCTGTTTATAAGGATGTATAATTGAGTTTTGATATCTATGGGCAATATGGTTATTGCCCCGAGGGTTTCAGGAACTAAAAAGTTATCATTTAGAAATGTGTTGTACTACGATTGCATATTATCATTTATCATGCATAAATCATTTCAAGGACTTTATGATGAAAATTTTCAATGACTCAAATATGTTATAGGTGTCTTTAATGATTTTGATTCAAGTGTAATGTTTATAAAAAAAAAAAAAGTTTTTCCTAGCATAAGCTACTGGTTCTTATTTTGTTATATTTTATGCTGTGTTACAGTGTGCTTTTCAGTAATATTATATTACATGTAACTACTTGCATCATTTTTTCTTAGTTCCGCTGAGATGTAAAATTTCACATCGTAGTTTTGTTTTGTTATATTGGATGTTTTTATTGTGACTTTTAGTATTATCCCGTTTCCTTCTTTGTATCCTAAATACCTATGTATGTTAAGATCTTGTGATAATCGCCTAAATTAATGTTTGAGTATCGTGGTGCTCTGTTAAGCACCTGAGATCTTAGATTTAGTCTCTCATACGTGTGTGTTGACAGGCAGAAACCTCACCTATGTGTGCTTGTGTATGTGTGTCATTGTGCGTGTTTAGTTTTTTTTTATATCTCTTCTTTTATTGTACAATCTTTATAATTTCCAGTGTTTGATGTTTTGTATAAGTAACCTTGTTAGAGATGTTCTTTAACAAATAAAACAATATCACTGTAATGTATAGTGTTGAGTGTGAGTGTATATTCACTGTAATATACGGTGTGTTGTGTGTGAGAGTGTATTACCATTGTAATATACAGTGTGTTGGGTGTGGTGTGTGTGTATTACCACTGTGCAGTATGGTATCAATATTACCACTGTGCAGTATGGTATCAATATTACCACTGTGCAGTATGGTATCAATATTACCACTGTGCAGTATGGTATCAATATTACCACTGTGCAGTATGGTATCAATATTACCACTGTGCAGTATGGTATCAATATTACCACTGTGCAGTATGGTATCAATATTACCACTGTGCAGTATGGTATCAATATTACCACTGTGCAGTATGGTATCAATATTACCACTGTGCAGTATGGTATCAATATTACCACTGTGCAGTATGGTATCAATATTACCACTGTGCAGTATGGTATCAATATTACCACTGTGCAGTATGGTATCAATATTACCACTGTGCAGTATGGTATCAATATTACCACTGTGCAGTATGGTATCAATATTACCACTGTGCAGTATGGTATCAATATTACCACTGTGCAGTATGGTATCAATATTACCACTGTGCAGTATGGTATCAATATTACCACTGTGCAGTATGGTATCAATATTACCACTGTGCAGTATGGTATCAATATTACCACTGTGCAGTATGGTATCAATATTACCACTGTGCAGTATGGTATCAATATTACCACTGTGCAGTATGGTATCAATATTACCACTGTGCAGTATGGTATCAATATTACCACTGTGCAGTATGGTATCAATATTACCACTGTGCAGTATGGTATCAATATTACCACTGTGCAGTATGGTATCAATATTACCACTGTGCAGTATGGTATCAATATTACCACTGTGCAGTATGGTATCAATATTACCACTGTGCAGTATGGTATCAATATTACCACTGTGCAGTATGGTATCAATATTACCACTGTGCAGTATGGTATCAATATTACCACTGTGCAGTATGGTATCAATATTACCACTGTGCAGTATGGTATCAATATTACCACTGTGCAGTATGGTATCAATATTACCACTGTGCAGTATGGTATCAATATTACCACTGTGCAGTATGGTATCAATATTACCACTGTGCAGTATGGTATCAATATTACCACTGTGCAGTATGGTATCAATACTACCACTGTGCAGTATGGTATCAATATTACCACTGTGCAGTATGGTATCAATATTACCACTGTGCAGTATGGTATCAATATTACCACTGTGCAGTATGGTATCAATATTACCACTGTGCAGTATGGTATCAATATTACCACTGTGCAGTATGGTATCAATATTAGGTTTCGGGTTAAGTGAAATTCTAGTGCAGTAAGCTTTTGTCGTGTATCTTTTAATATATTTCTGCTATTTGTATCGCACTGTTTTAAATAAAATATAAAAAAAAAAAAAATATTGCTTATATTTGCGATAATAGCTAAATCGTAAATGTATGACTTTATATTATTATTTGACTGTTATATTCTTAATTGACTTATGTTGTTAGGATGTACATAAAATGTGCTCAGTTAGTCTTGATTGTCAAACTACTGTAATTATCGCTTGTCGCTCGTTATACTGCCGGCTTCTGAGCTGCAGTTGTCCACGTAGCTATCACGTGATCGAGGGGGGGGTGTCCTCACCTCTCGTGAAATTGTGAGTCTGCTGGAGACTCGCTTGGTGGTTGGACAGATTGTCTGTCTGACAGTCTGCTGGAGACTCGCTTGGTGGTTGGACAGATTGTCTGTCTGACAGTCTGCTGGAGACTCGCTTGGTGGTTGGACACATTGTCTGTCTCATTATTCTTGTTAGTTCTGTAGAACTTTGTTCACAGAACATTGTATAGACTTTGTGATTTTCGACGTTGTACTGAGGTTGTGTGTCACATTGACACTCTGAACATCTCAGGTCCCGAGCTATAGCTTCTGACCTAATTTTGTACTGGTTCCTGTGTATTGTCACAGTCATAGTTTTACCTATGCTGAACTTAGATTCAGTATTATGGGAGTTTGTAACTTTTGTGGAGGATCTGCAGATGGTCCCTACTTAGTGTCGTTATATTATCTCCTTGTTCCTGATTCTGTGTCGCAGTCGCTTGATATTGTATTGCTATTGGGCTTAGCATTCTTTGTTGTTCAAGCAGACTGTTCGGGTTGCCAGTCGGTCAAGAAGTTAGTTTATTTGAGGACTTTGTCAGTCACTTGTTTAAGTCTTATTAGAGTCTTGAGACATAGCTAACTACTTAAGAGCACTTACACGCATACACACACTTACTTGTACATATTTGTAATATCTTATTAAATGTTAATGTACCTGACGGTACTTAAGAATTATAAATGTGATATGTGCTTTCAGCACAATAATATTGAACTCGAGAGATTGATTTTATTTTGATTGCTGTAATTAATTTAATTTGATAATATACCTCTAGACAACTTACTACTTAATAAATTTATTAAATTT
>NC_091360.1:21013072-21120572 GCF_038502225.1 Cherax quadricarinatus | reverse complement strand
TACACAGCAGCAGCTACACAGCAGCAGCTACACAGCAGCAGCAGCAGCTGCACAGCAGCAGCTACACAGCAGTAGCAGCAGCAACTACACAGCAGCAGCTACACAACAGCAGCTACACAGCAGCAGCTACATAGCAGCAGCTACACAGCAGCAGCAGCTACACAGCAGCAGCAGCTACACAGCAGCAGCAGCTACACAGCAGCAGCAGCTACACAGCAGCAGCTACACAGCAGGAGCTACACAGCAGCAGCTACATAGCAGCAGCTACACAGCAGCAGCTACAGAACAGCAGCTACACAGCAGCAGCAGCTACACAGCAGCAGCAGCTACACAGCAGCAGCAGCAGCAGCTACACAGCAGCAGCTACACAGCAGCAGCAGCAGCAGCTACACAGCAGCAGCAGCAGCAGCTACACAGCAGCAGCTACACAGCAGCAGCAGCAGCAGCTACACAGCAGCAGCTACACAGCAGCAGCTACACAGCAGCAGCAGCTACACAGCAGCAGCTACACAGCAGCAGCTACACAGCAGCAGCAGCTACACAGCAGCAGCTACACAGCAGCAGCTACACAGCAGCAGCTACACAGCAGCAGCAGCTACACAGCAGCAGCTACACAGCAGCAGCTACACAGCAGCAGCTACACAGCAGCAGCAGCTACACAGCAGCAGCTACACAGCAGCAGCAGCTACACAGCAGCAGCTACACAGCAGCAGCTACACAGCAGCAGCTACACAGTAGCAGCTACACAGCAGCAGCTACACAGCAGCTCCTGGGGATTGGAAATCTTGCAGAAAATATCCCAGCAGACCCAGCGAGGCGACACCTAAAATAATGAGCGAGAGTCTCAGATATCCTTTTATATCCTGGATATCCTCTTTTCTTCTGGATATTCTTTTACGTCTTGGATATCCTTTGCACCTTTCTGAAATCTTGTTCATGTCTGATTTTTCCTTGTGTATCTTTGATAACTTTTATTTCGAGGTTATAATATGTCTGGAGGTTAGGTTAGGTAAAGTTTGTCAGGTAACAGGACGCGGATCTTAGTCATATGATGACCCACAGCTGGAGCTTTTGGTCATCTGACCGAGGCTCTATGCTGGCTTACCGGTCCACCTTTTAAAAATTGTGGTGATAATTATAACATGTCTGGAATATCCCTCTATTCTTACATATTCTTGTATGACTACCAACTCCTTTATTCTCTGGATATCCTTTAATGTCTCGATTATGTTTCTATGTGATATTATTACATGTCTACGATACCCTACTGTGTCCCTTTTGTGTACGTGATGTCCTTATATGTGGAAATATAAACACATATGCAGTATAATGTGATCCTTTATTGACTACGTTTCGCCCACACAGTGGGCTTTTTCAAGTCACAAACAGAACTACCTGGGGTGGAAGGAACGCGAGTATTTATAGTCAGGTTCAGAGTGCTGAGGTCAGGTGGAGAATGCTGCATCTGATGATGTACCGAGTGGGGTTATAGAGTCTAAAATTTTGGGTAGCTTGGAAAGGAGATTGGATAAGTCTCCTATAACCCCACTCGGTACATCATCAGATGCAGCATTCTCCACCTGACCTCAGCATTCTGAACCTGACTATAAATACTCGCGTTCCTTCCACCCCAGGTAGTTCTGTTTGTGACTTGTGATGAATGGTTTGAAAAACCGACAAGTTGAAGATTGAGACACTTATGCAGCATATGGAAATCTTTATTCAGGAAACGTTTCGCCACACAGTGGCTTCATCAGTCCAATACAAAGAGGAAGGCGTAAGGAGAGGAGGAGAATGAGGTAATCAGTCCCTCAACCTGGAGTCGATGTGTTCAGTCCATCAATCTACAAGATTGATGGACTGAACACATCGACTCCAGGTTGAGGGACTGATTACCTCATTCTCCTCCTCTCCTTACGCCTTCCTCTTTGTATTGGACTGATGAAGCCACTGTGTGGCGAAACGTTTCCTGAATAAAGATTTCCATATGCTGCATAAGTGTTTGTGACTTGAAAAAGCCCACTGTGTGGGCGAAACGTAGTCAATAAAGGATCACATTATACTGCATATGTGTTTATATTTCCACTGTGTCGGTATTTTATACCAATTATTTCCATGTCCTTATATGTCTTGTCTGGGATATACTTTTATGTCTGGGATATTCCTTTATATCTGGAATATCCTTATATGTTTACGATATCCTTCTGTGTCTGGGTTAACCTCTTTGGGATTTCATTTTATATCCAGACTATCTTTCTATGCCTGGGATATTTTCTTGATTGAATTTTGTTTCATATCTTAGATATCCTTTGCAAAGCGAGGATATCCATTCACGTCTTGGAAATACTTTCTTGTTTGGATAACTCGTCTTGTGTTGAACATCTAGCATGCTTCCCTTTTAAAGTATGACACACGAGACCATGAAGTCAGAATTGATCAACCATCGCCCTGCCACAAATACACCTATGGTCGGTGAGTACCGGGGCTGCTAGGCGAAGAGCAACACCAATCCGAATTCCCTTTGGGTCGAGTCGTATGTCCAGAGAGGAACTGGGAACGACTATGTTGTACTGGTGTTGCAGGCTTGTTGTACTGGTGTTGCAGGCTTGTTGTACTGGTGTTGCAGGCTTGTTGTACTGGTGTTGCAGGCTTGTTGTACTGGTGTTGCAGGATTGTTGTACAGGTGTTGCAGGCTTGTTGTACTGGTGTTGCAGGCTTGTTGTACAGGTGTTGCAGGCTTGTTGTACTGGTGTTGCAAGCTTGTTGTACTGGTGTTGCAGGCTTGTTGTACTGGTGTTGCAGGCTTGTTGTGCTGGTGTTGCAGGCTTGTTGTACTGGTGTTGCAGGTTTGTTGTACTGGTCTTGCAGGCTTGTTGTGCTGGTGTTGCAGGCTTGTTGTACTGGTGTTGCAGGCTTGTTGTACAGGTGTTGCAGGCTTGTTGTGCTGGTGTTGCAGGCTTGTTGTGCAGGTGTTGCAGGCTTGTTGTGCTGGTCTTGCAGGTTTGTTGTACTGGTGTTGCAGGTTAGTTGTACTGGTGTTGCAGGCTTGTTGTGCTGGTGTTGCAGGCTTGTTGTGCTGGTGTTGCAGGCTTGTTGTGCTGGTGTTGCAGGCTTGTTGTGCTGGTGTTGCAGGTTTGTTGTGCTGGTGTTGCAGGCTTGTTGTACTGGTGTTGCAGGCTTGTTGTACAGGCGTTGCAGGCTTGTTGTACTGGTGTTGCAGGCTTGTTGTACAGGTGTTGCAGGCTTGTTGTGCTGGTGTTGCAGGATTGTTGTGCTGGTGTTGCAGGCTTGTTGTGCTGGTGTTGCAGGCTTGTTGTACTGGTGTTGCAGGGTTATTGTATTGGTGTTGCAGGCTTGTTGTACTGGTGTTGCAGGCTTGTTGTACAGGTGTTGTAGGCTTGTTGTGCTGGTGTTGCAGGCTTGTTGTGCTGGTGTTGCAGGCTTGTTGTACTGGTGTTGCAGGCTTGTTGTGCTGGTGTTGCAGGCTTGTTGTGCTGGTGTTGCAGGCTTGTTGTGCTGGTGTTGCAGGCTTGTTGTGCTGGTATTGCAGGCTTGTTGTACTGGTGTTGCAGGTTTGTTGTGCTGGTGTTGCAGGCTTGTTGTACTGGTGTTGCAGGCTTGTTGTACAGGTGTTGCAGGCTTGTTGTGCTGGTGTTGCAGGCTTGTTGTGCTGGTGTTGCAGGCTTGTTGTGCTGGTGTTGCAGGCTTGTTGTGCTGGTGTTGCAGGTTTGTTGTACTGGTGTTGCAGGCTTGTTGTACTGGTGTTGCAGGCTTGTTGTGCTGGTGTTGCAGGCTTGTTGTACTGGTGTTGCAGGCTTGTTGTGCTGGTGTTGCAGGCTTGTTGTACTGGTGTTGCAGGCTTGTTGTACAGGTGTTGCAGGCTTGTTGTGCTGGTGTTGCAGGCTTGTTGTGCTGGTGTTGCAGGCTTGTTGTGCTGGTGTTGCAGGCTTGTTGTGCTGGTGTTGCAGGTTTGTTGTGCTGGTGTTGCAGGCTTGTTGTACTGGTGTTGCAGGCTTGTTGTACAGGTGTTGCAGGCTTGTTGTGCTGGTGTTCTAGGCTTGTTGTACTGGTGTTACAGGCTTGTTGTGCTGGTGTTACAGGCTTGTTGTGCTGGTGTTACAGGCTTGTTGTGCTGGTGTTCTAGGCTTGTTGTACTGGTGTTACAGGCTTGTTGTGCTGGTGTTACGGGCTTGTTGTGCTGGTGTTGCAGGCTTGTTGTACAGGTGTTGCAGGCTTGTTGTGCTGGTGTTCTAGGCTTGTTGTACTGGTGTCACAGGCTTGTTGTGCTGGTGTTACAGGCTTGTTGTGCTGGTGTTGCAGGCTTGTTGTACAGGTGTTGCAGGCTTGTTGTGCTGGTGTTCTAGGCTTGTTGTACTGGTGTCACAGGCTTGTTGTACTGGTGTTGCAGGCTTGTTGTACAGGTGTTGCAGGCTTGTTGTACTGGTGTTGCAAGCTTGTTGTACTGGTGTTGCAGGCTTGTTGTACTGGTGTTGCAGGCTTGTTGTGCTGGTGTTGCAGGCTTGTTGTACTGGTGTTGCAGGTTTGTTGTACTGGTGTTGCAGGCTTGTTGTGCTGGTGTTGCAGGCTTGTTGTACTGGTGTTGCAGACTTGTTGTACAGGTGTTGCAGGCTTGTTGTGCTGGTGTTGCAGGCTTGTTGTGCAGGTGTTGCAGGCTTGTTGTGATGGTCTTGCAGGTTTGTTGTACTGGTGTTGCAGGTTAGTTGTACTGGTGTTGCAGGCTTGTTATACTGCTGTTGCAGGCTTGTTGTACAGGTGTTGCAGGCTTGTTGTGCTGGTGTTGCAGGCTTGTTGTGCTGGTGTTGCAGGCTTGTTGTGCTGGTGTTGCAGGCTTGTTGTGCTGGTGTTGCAGGCTTGTTGTGCTGGTGTTGCAGGTTTGTTGTACTGGTGTTGCAGGCTTGTTGTACTGGTGTTGCAGGCTTGTTGTGCTGGTGTTGCAGGCTTGTTGTACTGGTGTTGCAGGCTTGTTGTGCTGGTGTTGCAGGCTTGTTGTACTGGTGTTGCAGGCTTGTTGTACAGGTGTTGCAGGCTTGTTGTGCTGGTGTTGCAGGCTTGTTGTGCTGGTGTTGCAGGCTTGTTGTACTGGTGTTGCAGGCTTGTTGTGCTGGTGTTGCAGGCTTGTTATGCTGGTGTTGCAGGCTTGTTGTACTGGTGTTGCAGGCTTGTTGTACTTTTGTTGCAGGCTTGTTGTGCTGGTGTTCTAGGCTTGTTGTACTGGTGTTACAGGCTTGTTGTGCAGGTGTTACAGGCTTGTTGTGCTGGTGTTACAGGCTTGTTGTGCTGGTGTTCTAGGCTTGTTGTACTGGTGTTACAGGCTTGTTGTGCTGGTGTTACAGGCTTGTTGTGCTGGTGTTGCAGGCTTGTTGTACAGGTGTTGCAGGCTTGTTGTGCTGGTGTTACAGGCTTGTTGTGCTGGTGTTACAGGCTTGTTGTGCTGGTGTTGCAGGCTTGTTGTACTGGTGTTGCAGGCTTGTTGTACAGGTGTTGCAGGCTTGTTGTACTGGTGTTGCAGGCTTGTTGTACAGGTGTTGCAGGCTTGTTGTGCTGGTGTTGCAGGATTGTTGTGCTGGTGTTGCAGGCTTGTTGTGCTGGTGTTGCAGGCTTGTTGTACTGGTGTTGCAGGGTTGTTGTACTGGTGTTGCAGGCTTGTTGTACTGGTGTTGCAGGCTTGTTGTACAGGTGTTGTAGGCTTGTTGTGCTGGTGTTGCAGGCTTGTTGTGCTGGTGTTGCAGGCTTGTTGTACTGGTGTTGCAGGCTTGTTGTGCTGGTGTTGCAGGCTTGTTGTGCTGGTGTTGCAGGCTTGTTGTGCTGGTGTTGCAGGCTTGTTGTGCTGGTGTTGCAGGCTTGTTGTACTGGTGTTGCAGGTTTGTTGTGCTGGTGTTGCAGGCTTGTTGTACTGGTGTTGCAGGCTTGTTGTACAGGTGTTGCAGGCTTGTTGTGCTGGTGTTGCAGGCTTTTTGTGCTGGTGTTGCAGGCTTGTTGTGCTGGTGTTGCAGGCTTGTTGTGCTGGTGTTGCAGGTTTGTTGTACTGGTGTTGCAGGCTTGTTGTATTGGTGTTGCAGGCTTGTTGTGCTGGTGTTGCAGGCTTGTTGTACTGGTGTTGCAGGCTTGTTGTGCTGGTGTTGCAGGCTTGTTGTACTGGTGTTGCAGGCTTGTTGTACAGGTGTTGCAGGCTTGTTGTGCTGGTGTTGCAGGCTTATTGTGCTGGTGTTGCAGGCTTGTTGTGCTGGTGTTGCAGGCTTGTTGTGCTGGTGTTGCAGGTTTGTTGTGCTGGTGTTGCAGGCTTGTTGTACTGGTGTTGCAGGCTTGTTGTACAGGTGTTGCAGGCTTGTTGTGCTGGTGTTCTAGGCTTGTTGTACTGGTGTTACAGGCTTGTTGTGCTGGTGTTACAGGCTTGTTGTGCTGGTGTTACAGGCTTGTTGTGCTGGTGTTCTAGGCTTGTTGTACTGGTGTTACAGGCTTGTTGTGCTGGTGTTACAGGCTTGTTGTGCTGGTGTTGCAGGCTTCTTGTACAGGTGTTGCAGGCTTGTTGTGCTGGTGTTCTAGGCTTGTTGTACTGGTGTTACAGGCTTGTTGTGCTGGTGTTACAGGCTTGTTGTGCTGGTGTTACAGGCTTGTAATACTGGGATGTGCTGTAAGCCACGACCAGTGACGGTCACAAATAACACTAAATGAAAGAAATTATATTTAGAAAAAGTTGTGAAATATATATATATATATATATATATATATATATATATATATATATATATATATATATATATATATATATATATATATATATATATATATTTATATATATATATATATATTCTATGTAATCTTCATTTATATACAAAATACATTAACAAAGATACAATAGAAATGAGAACACCTTAAATAACATTGCACAGTCTATATCTCAAACACTTCATCCAGCGTCCTGGCGGTGGGCCGCGTGCCCAGAATGCTGCAGGCATTTCCCCTCTGGATTGCAACAGTGAGTCTCTTAAAGAGGAAGCTGGCAGCTTTGTGGTCCGTAGTTTCTGTGATTCGCTTTTTAACCAGCTCTCTGAGGAACTTCTGAGCACACTTGCCCCATGCTCCAAGGGTCTCTGACTGTACTGAGATGAAGTTAAAGCAAGAGGGCAAGCCTACATATTTGTGGATTTTGTGGGTCTCTTTGCAACTGGAGGCTCCACTCTCTTCAACTTCAGAGTAAGTTAACGCGACAGCACACGTGTAGTCCGAGGCAATCTACTTACCACCCTTCCAGGGTAGCATAGTGGCTCCATCTAGACACTTTTGACAGTCGAACCTCCATACTTGGAGTTCTGCTGGTGTTGCAGGTTTGTTGTACTGGTGTTGCAGGCTTGTTGTACTGGTGTTGCAGGCTTGTTGTGCTGGTGTTGCAGGCTTGTTGTACTGGTGTTGCAGGCTTGTTGTGCTGGTGTTGCAGGCTTGTTGTACTGGTGTTGCAGGCTTGTTGTACAGGTGTTGCAGGCTTGTTGTGCTGGTGTTGCAGGCTTATTGTGCTGGTGTTGCAGGCTTGTTGTGCTGGTGTTGCAGGCTTGTTGTGCTGGTGTTGCAGGTTTGTTGTGCTGGTGTTGCAGGCTTGTTGTACTGGTGTTGCAGGCTTGTTGTACAGGTGTTGCAGGCTTGTTGTGCTGGTGTTCTAGGCTTGTTGTACTGGTATTACAGGCTTGTTGTGCTGGTGTTACAGGCTTGTTGTGCTGGTGTTACAGGCTTGTTGTGCTGGTGTTCTAGGCTTGTTGTACTGGTGTTACAGGCTTGTTGTGCTGGTGTTACAGGCTTGTTGTGCTGGTGTTGCAGGCTTGTTGTACAGGTGTTGCAGGCTTGTTGTGCTGGTGTTCTAGGCTTGTTGTACTGGTGTCACAGGCTTGTTGTGCTGGTGTTACAGGCTTGTTGTGCTGGTGTTACAGGCTTGTTGTGCTGGTGTTCTAGGCTTGTTGTACTGGTGTTACAGGCTTGTTGTGCTGGTGTTACAGGCTTGTTGTGCTGGTGTTGCAGGCTTGTTGTACAGGTGTTGCAGGCTTGTTGTGCTGGTGTTCTAGGCTTGTTGTACTGGTGTTACAGGCTTGTTGTGCTGGTGTTACAGGCTTGTTGTGCTGGTGTTACAGGCTTGTAATACTGGGATGTGCTGTAAGCCACGACCAGTGACGGTCACAAATAACACTAAATGAAAGAAATTATATTTAGAAAAAGTTGTGAAATATATATATATATATATATATATATATATATATATATATATATATATATATATATATATATATATATATATATATATATATATATTCTATGTAATCTTCATTTATATACAAAATACATTAACAAAGATACAATAGAAATGAGAACACCTTAAATAACATTGCACAGTCTATATCTCAAACACTTCATCCAGCTTCCTGGCGGTGGGCCGCGTGCCCAGAATGCTGCAGGCATTTCCTCTCTGGATTGCAACAGTGAGTCTCTTAAAGAGGAAGCTGGCAGCTTTGTGGTCCGTAGTTTCTGTGATTCGCTTTTTAACCAGCTCTCTGAGGAACTTCTGAGCACACTTGCCCCATGCTCCAAGGGTCTCTGACTGTACTGAGATGAAGTTAAAGCAAGAGGGCAAGCCTACATATTTGTGGATTTTGTGGGTCTCCTTGCAACTGGAAGCTCCACTCTCTTCAACTTCAGAGTAAGTTAACGCGACAGCACACGTGTAGTCCCAGGCAATCTACTTACCACCCTTCCAGGGTAGCATAGTGGCTCCATCTAGACACTTTTGACAGTCGAACCTCCATACTTGGAGTTCTCGTTGAGCTGGGCAATGGGCTGTGGCGAGACTTCTCTTTATGATATCGTTGACCTCCTCACATCTAGCATGCTTCCCTTTTGATGTATGACACACGAGACCATGAAGTCAGAATTGATCAGCCATCGACCTGCCACAAATACACCTATGGTCGGTG
The DNA here is from genome assembly GCF_038502225.1 of Cherax quadricarinatus. NCBI lineage: Eukaryota > Metazoa > Arthropoda > Malacostraca > Decapoda > Parastacidae > Cherax > Cherax quadricarinatus. The sequence goes on along the minus strand of NC_091360.1, from coordinate 21,111,597 downwards.
AGTACCGGGGCGGCTAGGCGAAGAGCAATACCAATACGAATTTCCTTTGGGTCGAGTCGTATGTCCAGAGAGGAACTGGGAACGACTATGTGGTGCCTTCACAGTTAGGTGACCTGACCTGACTAGGTTGGGCCATTGGCTTAAGCCGATAGGAGACTTGGACATGACTCGCATGGGCCAGTAGACCTGCTGCAGTGTTCTAGCATTCTTATGTTCTTATATACACATCCATTCTCACTTGTAACTAGTGGTAGACAAAAAAGTTATCGAAGATGTTCTTTATTCCAAGATAACGATAACGTTGTGTTTCAGTGCCTGACAGAGTGAATATGTAATGGTATTTAAGCTGATAAGTAAGGCAAATGTGCAACAGTTAATTGTCTTTAATCCGATACGTTTAGCCTACACAGTAAACTTCTTCAATGGAGTACAGAGGAGGCAGCAAGGTAGTAGAGATGTAAACACGATGTAATCAGTCCATTACCCTTAAAGACGTAGTTTTGAGGTGGTCTGTCCTTCAGCCTGAAGAAAGTTTTGCTTCGTAGTATGGAACAATGTGAAGCCTAAGCAGCAATATAGTGATCATAATTAACACAACGTTTACCATGGCCTCCTACACCGTCATTTATCCAGTTATCACCTGCTCACAGTACCTTCCACCTCTCTCTTCACCTCACTTGGTAACACCTCCTTCACCAATGCCCATCAACGTAACCTTCATCAACGTAACCTTCATCAACGTAACCTTCATCAACGTAACCTTCATCAACGTAACCTTCATCAACGTAACCTTCATCAACGTAACCTTCATCAACGTAACCTTCATCAACGTAACCTTCATCAACGTAACCTTCATCAACGTAACCTTCATCAACGTAACCTTCATCAACGTAACCTTCATCAACGTAACCTTCATCAACGTAACCTTCATCAACGTAACCTTCATCAACGTAACCTTCATCAACGTAACCTTCATCAACGTATCCTTCATCAACGTAACCTTCATCAACGTAACCTTCATCAACGTAACCTTCATCAACGTAACCTTCATCAACGTAACCTTCATCAACGTAACCTTCATCAACGTAACCTTCATCAACGTAACCTTCATCAACGTAACCTTCATCAACGTAACCTTCATCAACGTAACCTTCATCAACGTAACCTTCATCAACGTAACCTTCATCAACGTAACCTTCATCAACGTAACCTTCATCAACGTAACCTTCATCAACGTAACCTTCATCAACGTAACCTTCATCAACGTAACCTTCATCAACGTAACCTTCATCAACGTAACCTTCATCAACGTAACCTTCATCAACGTAACCTTCATCAACGTAACCTTCATCAACGTAACCTTCATCAACGTAACCTTCATCAACGTAACCTTCATCAACGTAACCTTCATCAACGTAACCTTCATCAACGTAACCTTCATCAACGTAACCTTCATCAACGTAACCTTCATCAACGTAACCTTCATCAACGTAACCTTCATCAACGTAACCTTCATCAACGTAACCTTCATCAACGTAACCTTCATCAACGTAACCTTCATCAACGTAACCTTCATCAACGTAACCTTCATCAACGTAACCTTCATCAACGTAACCTTCATCAACGTAACCTTCATCAACGTAACCTTCATCAACGTATCCTTTACCATCACTTCTCACATTATAATTTCCCTCGTTGTACGTAAGTGCTATACAATACCGACAAGATGAAAATTAGACACGTATGCAACATCTGGGTATCTTTATTGTAGACGTTTCGCCATCCAGTGGCTTTATCAAACCAAATTCAAGGACATAATTGGAAGACAGAAGAACTATATACAAAAGATGAGGTAATCAGTCCCTCAGTCTTATAGTTGGTGTGAAGAGCACCGTAGTCGTGACGATTCTGCAGCACACGCAATGTTGTTGTAGATTCGCCGGTATAATCGCCCGGCTCGGGCCTTTTCCAAGAGGTGGCCCGGCCTTGGCTCCCTGTCGTGGGAGTATCTCAGACCAATGTCTGCCATGGGAGAAGGTACAAGTACCACATATTATGGGACGAGCTGTCCCCAGGCATAGCCCCATTCCCCCCCACGGGGCTCAGAGGGAGAAGCTAGGCATCTTGGGCTGCCACAAACCCTGCCCACACTGATCTCGAAGGGTGTGGCAGCTGCATAGCAGCAGACGATGTCAGGAGGTGCAAAGGCAGCAAGCACTACAGGATCCTTGTGGAGCCACACCCCAGCTTTGGGCATTAAGCCCGAACGCTGGGGAAGCTCTTGCTGTGTGTGTTGCTGCTGCTACTGCTTCAGTTGTCCGTTGCACTATGAGCACAGGCAACAAGGCTGGCTGGCATCACGTGCATGTACTTGTAGAAATAAAGATATTATTATTATTATTATTATTATTATTATTATTATTATTATTATTATTATTATTATTATTATTATTATTATTATTATTATTAATAATATTAGTATTAGTATTAATATTAGTATTATATTTTCCAACTGGTAGTCTCTCATATCTTTCTTTGTCCATATCTTTAACAGGAGGGAGAGAACATTTTGTTTGCCAAGGCAGTTCCTCCCCTTCCCCTGCAGAAGGGACTCCTGATGACACTGCTTGGACTTGGTTAATACAATTGACTTAGAGCAAGGCTCAGCCCGGTATTCAAATGCTGTGGCTGTTCTTGGCCCAGACTCTGCTTCCATTTCTGAAAATGACTCGGCAGGCATCCTAGTGCCTGGCACAGTCTGTCTCTGTAGTGTAAATAAGAATACCAACATTATTTCTATCGTAAGCAGAGTTGACATGACAAACCTCACGTTAAAGAGAAAGAAAAAGGCACAGTGCCGTGACTGGAACAATGTACAAACAACCCACTAATCAGACACTGAAACTTAAGTTTAGTTAATGGTCCAAGTCGGAACGAAACGTTGTCTTTAGTATCAGTCTCCTGTGTGTGAGATGTGTATATAAACCTCATGTTCGTGGTTGTTATTGATAGTTAAGTCAAATAAGGTTTGACCTTGAAAAAATACCTGACTGGAACTGTTTATAAATTTTCCAAAATGAGACAGATTCTGTCCACGTGAACATTTACTTTTGTGGAAAAAGACACTTATGTACATAAGTGTCTTTTTCCACATCTTGTCGGTATCACCATACCATTTCCTCATTTACTTTTGTGTATTTTTTTCCAAAATAGCAGTTTGATTTTATAGTGCAGACGCTAATGAAATATTTATGCTAATGGTGATTTTAACGTTCATTTAAAAAATTTTGTATATAAGGTAAAGGGGAGTTAAGGTGGGCAGTTATCCTCGATGAATATGGAGGGAAATGAAGAATGAGACATATGTTCATCATACACAAATAACCCGCACATAAAAGAGAGAAGCTTACGACGACGTTTCGGTCCGACTTGGACCAGTGACAAAGTCGGACCGAAACGTCGTCGTAAGCTTCTCTCTTTTATGTGCGGGTTATTTGTGTATCGTTCCAGTCACGGTATTATGCCTTTTGTTATTTATGTTCATCATTTGGGAATCTTTACCGAGGAAACGTTTCGCCAGCCAGTGGCTTCTTTAGTCAAATGCTGGAAAAAACGGTGACAGATGAAGAGGAGAATGAAGTAATCATTCCCTCATCCTGGAGTAGATGTATTCAGTCCGTCAATCTTCAGAATACATCGATTCCAGGCTGAGGGACTGATTACCTCATTCTCCTCAAATTTCATATTCTTGTCCGTATTAACTGAAGAATCTACTGGCTGGCTAAACGTTTCCTAAATAAAGATTCCGAAATGTTGCACAAATGTCTCAGTCTTCAACTTGTCGTATTACTAAACCATTACATCACATGAACGGATATGATTAAGGTCTGGCGTTAGACGACCCTTCTGAAGTAGCTAACACTTTTTCTGAGTTCTAACTTTAGCGTTTTAGAAGTTCCTTGTCCGGAGATGTACGTAAACTGTCTTTTTACTCATTGTTGAGATCTATAGCAAAAACTGTGATTTGTTGTTCGCGGTAAAGTCTTTGGTATCTGCCTTGTCGGCTTCGCTCTCCACGGCTCTGGGGAGAGGACGGTGTCCATTACCACAACTTGAGGCACCTTCCCCTTGCTTTTCTTATGTCTCTACTGGATATATTTAATCATATGTGGATAAAGTTAGCGGCTAACTGTAGATCAGGATATCCGAAGTTAGGCTGTGACTCCAGGAGCCACCATAAACCACCTGATCTCTGTCTGAAAACCTGCATCTTTAAAGTATTGTAATTGGAAGTTGAGTTCTGTCGGTACTTCGGCCATGAGGGTGTATCGGGAAGCGAACTCTTTGATTTCAAGGAAAGAAATGTTGTAGTGAGTACTCTCTGTAGATGACTTGTAGTATATTCTGATTTCTTGGGTTATATTCATAGATCCTTCGAGACTAACAGAAACTTACAGAGGGATCTGTAGTTCATCTTTCTCTGGCTTCCTTTATATTACTTTGAGGCGAATTTTTGTTGATTGAGGATCAAGTAAACACATCTTACCTATACCCGCCTGTTGACAGGCGCTCGTGCCCCTTCACTGTATCCTGTGGCATGCAACTTATTATGGAACACTTTTGTAACTGTTTGTTCATGGCTTAAGCTATTACACCTCCATCATGGATATTATGATAACGAGGGTGACTGAAGGCATATCTGGGAACTTCCAGGGAAATCTTTGGATATTAAAAATATAAGTGTTTTTTTTAACTATTGCTGGTAATTTTAACTTGGTATAATAATATTCTTTTGTATTGGCAGTTTTATTCATGTTTATGGATTTTGTTATTAATTTTATAAGTTTCCATTGTATGACTCTTATATATTTTTGTACTACACGAGCACTGTGTTGTCAGTGCTACAAACATCACTATCACCACCACCTTCTTAATTAATCTCCCACATCATCATCTCCCTATCACCATCACCATTATTGCCCTCACCATCACCTCCCATACTTTCAGCGTCCTCACTATCACCTCTTTACTCATCAACTTTCTCGCTATCACCTCCCTCACTATGTCCCTCATTATCACCTCCCTCACCATCATCTCCCTTATTATCATCTTATTAACAATAACCTCCCTCATCACTACCTCCCTCACTATCACCTCCCTCACCATCACTTACGTTATCACTACCTCCCTCACTGTCACTTTCTTCTCCATAATGTCCCTCACCATTACTATCCTTAATATTACTTCCCTCTGACAACATTCCAGCATCATTGACACGACTTCAGCATCACTGACAAAATTACTGCATCACTGACAGCATCCCAGCATCACTAACAACATTCCAGCAGCCATGCCAGCACTACTGACAAAATTCCAGCGTCTCCGAGAAAATCCCAGCATCTCTGATAGCATCCTAGTACCACTAATAATATCACAACATTACTGACAGTATCCCAGTCTCACTCACAACTTCCAATCATCACTGACAAGATCATAGCATCATTAAAAATATCTCGGCATCAGTGACTACATCCCACCATCACTTAACATCCCACAATGACTAACAACATTACTGGCAACATATGAGTATTATTGGCAACATACCAGCATCCCAACATCACTGGTGACTATGACAACATCAGTGACAACACACGATGAACGATGATAACAAAAGAAAATTGCTCACAACACAATTCCCAGTATCACTGACAGCATCTCAGCATCACTGACAGCATCCCAGGACCAATAGGAACATACCAGCATCATTGACAACACATCAAAATTACTGAAAAACATCATCCCAACACTACTAAGAATTCACTAACAACATCACTGACAACAAACAAACATCAATGACAGCATCTCAGTATCACTCAGAATATCACTGACAACATCCAAACATCAATGACAACATCTCAGCATCACTGACAACATCTCAGCATCACTGACAGCATCCCAGCGTCACTGACAGCATCCCAGCATCACTAACAACATTCCAGCATCACTGACAACATCCTAACAACTCTAACAACTTTTTTGCATTACTGAAAACCTAAGAAAAATAAACACAAATGCAATGTAATGCGATCCTTTGCTGACTACGTTTCGCCCACACAATAGGCTTTAACAAGTCATAAAGATCTACCATTTTACATAGCATCATTCTCCACTGACAACGTAAGATGCCAGTATCACAGACATCTCAGGAATAATAAATTCCCTATATTGTTGGCAGGTTATCAGCATAATTGACAACGTCCTTGAATAACTGACTAAAATACATCACTGATAACTTCTCAGCTTAACTAGCATCATACCAACATTAATATCAACATCCCCGAATCACTGACATCATTTCAGAGAATCGCTACAGCATTACAGCATCGGTGACAATATCTCAGTATCAATGAAAACATCTTAGCATCACTGACAGCATCCCAGCAGCACTAGCAACATTCCAGCATCACTTACGACACCCAGGAAACACAAACATCTCATAAACACTGAAAACATCTAAACGTTATGACGTCTCAATATAACTAGCAACTTCCAACAGCAATAACAACATCTCAGCATCACTGAAAACATCCAAGCATCACTGACAATATATCAGTACCATAGGTAATATCTCACGATCATTGACAACATCCCAGCATCACTGGCAACATAATATACCAGCATCACTTGACAAAATCCCAGTACTACTGACAGCATATCAGCATCATTCACAACATATGAGCATCTCCAATAACTACAAAACATCATTAACAGCATGCCAACGTTACAGAATCACTAACGAAGTCCCAGCATCACTAACATCATTTGAGCGTCAATATCAACATCCCAACATTACTAACAATATCTCAGCATTACTAACAACATATAAGCGTTACTTATAATATCCTAACCTCACTTAAAAACATCCCAGCATCTTTGACAAAATTTCAGCATCATTGACATCTCATCATAACTTAAAAAGTCCTAGATTCACAAACAACATTCCAGCCTCAAAGGCAACATCAATGACAACATCTTACCATAGTGGCAGCATTAAACGTCCCAGCATCACTAACTATATATCAGCATCACTAACAATATCACTGAGAATATACCAGTTTCATGACAACATCCCAGCGTTATTAACAATATCTCAGCATCACTGAAAACATCCAAGCACCACTAAGAATATTCCAACAACACTTACAACATAACAGCATCACTGACATCCCAAAATCACTAACAGCACCAAAACATCCCACTCAACATCAATGACGATATCCAAGCATTACTGACAGGAACTCAGCATAATTAACAACTTACCTGTTCAACTTATAGCATCACTTAGAATATATTAGTATCCTAGAAAACATAGCTAATAACATCCCAGCATCACTAACAATATCTCGATATTCCTAGACAGCATAATTGATAAAATCCCATCTTCAATGACATCACAGCATCACAGACATCTTTGCACAGTGACAGCATCCCAGCGTCACTAACATCTCAGCATTACTGACAATATGTGCTTCCCACAGGACTGGCAGCTCCACATCCGCTACGTTCAGCCGAGGGACGCTGGTATTTATGAATGTCAGGTGTCATCTCACCCACCCACCTCGCTCTTCGTGCAACTGCAGGTGGTAGGTGAGTCTCACCCACACCCTCACTCACCTGTGAGCAAGAACCCCTCCTACAAATACTCCAGGTTTATTTGGAGGTGGTGGGTGAGTGTCAAACCCACTCTCAACCTCCAGGTATGTTAGTTCTCCCAGACTTTAAATTGTAGACTTTTGTTTCAGTTGTAAGTAGCAGGGGTCTCTCATACCTCCCTTCAATCTCAGCAATGTTTGTGGTAGGAGAGTGTCAGCCCTTTTCACAGCTTCTTGATTTACTTGCAATCGATGGTGAGTCTTAGTTTCTCTTTCATGTACTAGTGACATGTACTAGTTACAGTAAGTACTAGTGGCATGTAAGTAGTGGCAGGTGAGCCTCAACCCATCCCACAACTATTCCTGATTCACTCTTAGTTTTATGATAGTATTAACGTTTTGCTTTAGGATTTACAGCGCAGGTTCACTGACAGGTTAAGTTAGGAAACAGTACAAGTGTTTCCTGACGCGAGTCTTAATCATATCATGACCAACAGCTGGAACTTTTAGTCATCTGACCTAAGCCTTCGACTTCAATCAGATTTTTTTTTATCAGGATGTCTTTCTCTCATCAAAAAACAGGTTGGTAGGTAAGACACATGGGCAACAGTTAGGCAGTTTTATTCCGAAACGTTTCGCCTACACAGTAGGCTTCTACAGTCGAGTACAGAAAGTAGGCAGTAGTAAAGATGTGAAGACGGTGTAATCAGTCCATCACCCTTGAAGTCGTAGATTTGAGGCTGTCAGTCCCTCAGCCTGGAGAAGAGTTCTGTTCCATAGTCTGAAACAATCGGAAGACAATCTGAATCAATCTGAAGGCGGCATATGTCTCCACAATGTCGCTTGATCTTCAGATTGTTGTAGACTATAGAACAGAACTCTTCTCCAGGCTGTGGGACTGACAACCTCAAATCTACGACTTCAAGGATGATGGACTGATTACATCGTCTTCACATCTCTGCTGCTCCTGCCTACTTTCTGTACTCGACTGAAGAAGCCTTCTGTCTAGGCGACACGTTTCGGAATAAAGTTGTCTAACTGTTGCCTATGTGTCTCACCTACGAAGAGATAGGTATAACTAGGGATTACCCTCAGTGAGGCTGAATAAATGGTGGTGGTGGATGATGAAATAATATTTTTCTAAGCACTGTACAAGTTTGCTCTAGCCAAATATAACCAAAAAACATCAATTAAATAAAGTATAAATGACCTTAATTGGTTGTTAAATATACTAAACCAAATCCTGAGCGAAAAAGAGAGGCATATTTACCGGAGAATCAAAAGTAGGAGTAACTTCATTGACATTATATTGCATTTATGAAAAGTCAAAAAATTAATAAGAAAATCCAAAAGAGATTATAAAATGTAGCGAGTGAATCTAAGAGCATCCCCCCAAAAAAGTATTTCAGAATATGAAATTCATGTCAACTCATGTCAATTCATGTCAACTCACAGATGTGATAAACAAATGTATTCCACTTTTAACACTATTTTCCTCTCTTTTCTCTTGAGATGTTTATAACGACATCTCAAAAGTCATTAATTATTCAGGTCAAGGGAAAAAAACATGAACGATCAAAGTCACTTGTGACAGATCAAATTCACTTTTGACTTTGATCTGTCACATGGCCTTGAAGACCTGATTTCAAGTGTTCTAAAGAATCTCAGAGAAAACTTAACAAGAACTATTGTCTACTTTCTTCAGCAGTTCACTATAAATGAGCATTATTCCTGATAACTGGAAAATGGCGTGTATAATACCCTTTTCCAAACTATGAAATAGGTTCATAGCTGCAATAAATAACCAGAAAAAGGCACAATACCGTGACTGGAACAATACACAGATAACCCGCACATAGAAGAGAGGAGCTTACGACGACATTTCGGTCCGACGAGGACCCTTTGTGGAGTAAATGGTTCAAGTCGGACCGAAACGTTGTCGTAATCTTCTTTCTTCTCTGTGCGGGTTATTTGTGTATTCTTAACTTCAAATTATAAACCAATCAACCTAACATCAAATGTTGGAGAATTAATGGCATCAATAGTTTTGGTTGCATTACGAAGCCTTTAAACTTTACTAACATTTTCAGAGGTATTTGAGGTATTTAATAGAGATGCACGCAGATGATTGTGCACAGGAATTTTTTTTCTCTCCGATTGATGCCTGATTGACCAACAGGCAACAGAGAGTTTGTCTGAAGGAGAAATCATTTAGATACATTGTCCACAATCTTCTTGTATGATTTAAATGAGGAAATACAAAGTAACATTTGACTGCGAGCAAATGTTGGTTTTGTCGATGACTTTAAGCCATAATATACTTTATTATCAGAACACTAGAAACCTACAGAATGACTTGCTGGTACATACGAGTATATACGAGTATAATTTATGTAAGTATATACGAATATAATTTATCGTCTCCTTGACGACAGCAGGACGACTAAAGCTGCAACAAGAACAAGGTAAGCCAATTAATACTGTTGATGATTCTTAAGTAAAATACATAGGTCGTGCATTCTGTGAAAGTGATTGGAAATATAATCTAATACTGTCTTCCTGGTGCTGGGACGATGTATTTTGTAGATAAGATTTCTCGTAGGCAGAATGAGTTTTATTCTGTCAAGGAGCGGAAATGAGTCCTCGGCTTCCTTAAGTGCCAGCGTAACAGTGTTAGGAATGTTAGAAGCGGTGACACACTGGATATATATATATATATATATATATATATATATATATATATATATATATATATATATATATATATATATATATATATATATATATGTATATATATATATATATATATATATATATATATATATATATATATATATATATATATATATATATATATATATATATATATATATATATATATATATATATATATATAAGATTTAACCCAGGACGAGGGCCAGTAAATAATAGCTGTTGAGATCCTTTGGAGGAAATAGCCGGCTCTGTAAATTATGTGAAGTTTCCAAGGCTATGGTTATTGACAACCTGGACATCTTTTCGATAAAAAGAATACTTTTGCAAGGGATAGAATACATTCTTCTTGACAGGCTGGGGCCAGGAGGGGTCAACACCTTGGCTGCGCCGGTAGAAAGGAAGGTCGATGGTCTGTCACGGGTTTGGGAAATTACAATGAGTTTGAAACTACGGATAAGAATACAAATAATATACTAGCGATTTGTGAAGTGTGAAATAGTGTTGAAGATACTGGTAAATTTTAAGTTGAAAAAATAAAGAAATTTTGAAGAAGAATAGAGATGAAGAAATTATTGCACAAGTAGTCGTAGTGGTAGAAATAAAATAAATATGTGTAATTGTTTGTGATTAGCAAAACACTTGGTATATTTAATAGAGAAATATTTCTCCTGCGTTGCAGGCACAGTCAGTAGAATACAGAGGTAGGTTGTGTATCATTATGAAGAGTACTATGCCCTATGATAAATTAGACACATGTGCAGCACTTGGGTATCTTTAATGAGGAAACATTTCGCCACACAGTGGCTTCATCAGTCCATACAAAGGAGAATTGTGGCGAACAGGAGGAGTTTGAGGTAATCAGTCCCTCAGCCTTGAGTCTATGTAATAATTCCATTAATCTTCAACAGAATACAGCACATGTGCGAAGCAGTGGGTTATATACCGTAGACAGGAGAGGTGCAGCAGTCCTAGGTGGTGTCACATTTGACAAATCCAAATGTGGAAGTAGGTCATACCTAAACGTTAGGCAAGTGAAGTATTCCCTGTATTAAGATCCCAAGATGTTGCTGTCTGACAGGAATGTAGATAAATCATACCCAAGTATTACACATGTGTCTAATTTATCAACTTGTCAGTTCTCTGAACCATTTATCTACATTACCTTGCCCAATATTTAGATATCAGTATTGAATTGAAATAAACTGACTGCCAGTCACAAATAGCGTTCCAATAAAATAAATTTTGGATCTCGTGTTACTCAAAATTTACATAAATGACCTTGGCGAGGGAATAAATAATGGCTTGAGTAAATTTGCTGACGACACCAAAATCGACAGATTAATTGACTTAGAGAAATATACTCAGAAACTTCAGGAACACCGATAAATAGCAGATGCAGTGGTGTGGATAAATACAAAAGCCTAAACCTCGAGAATGTAAATATAATCCTGGCATTTATTAACTAAATAGTTTATGGCTTATTCATACAGTATGTGAAATCAATTAGGGAGTCATAGTTAGCAGCAATCTGAAGCAAAGACAGGGAGAGTCAGCATGATCAATTAAGCTAACAGTTTACTAGGAGGTTATACTACAGCTCCATACATCATTAATATGTTCTCGCTTAAATTTCATAGTTCATTTCTGGTCTCGATGCTACAGAATGAATATAAATACATTCAGAGAATGATGACTGAATTAATACACTGAATTTTGAATCTTTTATTCGAAGATATACTGAGAAACCTGAAGCTTGACTATCTTCACGAACATTAGATAAGAGGAAATATGACTTTATTATACAAGTGAAAGACAGACATTAACTAGATGCAATCCGGTCGATGTACAACTCTAATAATGTTGGTAGAATTACTCACAATATTTTTGGTCAAAAGACATATGTGCAACTAATGCAATATTTTATTTATGGTTTCGCTCACAATATTATTATTATTATTATTATTATTATTATTATTATTATTATTATTATTATTATTATTATTATTATTATTATTACAAGAAACGTCAGCTTTTTGTCTCAAAGTGAACAATATCCTAAAATTCACAAACAAGCCTGAAGCCGTTCAAACATTGTACAGAACAACCTCCATGTTGGAACGTTCAAACATTGTACAGAACAACCTCCGTGTTGGAACGTTCAAACATTGTGCAGAACAACCTCGGTGTTGGAACGTTCAAACATTGTACAGAACAACCTCCGTGTTGGAACGTTCAAACATTGTACAGAACAACCTCGGTGTTGGAACGTTCAAACATTGTACAGAACAACCTCGGTGTTGGAACGTTCAAACATTGTGCAGAACAACCTCGGTGTTGGAACGTTCAAACATTGTACAGAACAACCTCGGTGTTGGAACGTTCAAACATTGTACAGAACAACCTCCGTGTTGGAACGTTCAAACATTGTACAGAACAACCTCCGTGTTGGAACGTTCAAACATTGTACAGAACAACCTCCGTGTTGGAACGTTCAAACATTGTACAGAACAACCTCCGTGTTGGAACGTTCAAACATTGTACAGAACAACCTCGGTGTTGGAACGTTCAAACATTGTACAGAACAACCTCGGTGTTGGAACGTTCAAACATTGTGCAGAACAACCTCGGTGTTGGAACGTTCAAACATTGTACAGAACAACCTCGGTGTTGGAACGTTCAAACATTGTGCAGAACAACCTCCGTGTTGGAACGTTCAAACATTGTACAGAACAACCTCCGTGTTGGAACGTTCAAACATTGTACAGAACAACCTCCGTGTTGGAACGTTCAAACATTGTGGAGAACAACCTCCGTGTTGGAACGTTCAAACATTGTGCAGAACAACCTCGGTGTTGGAACGTTCAAACATTGTACAGAACAACCTCGGTGTTGGAACGTTCAAACATTGTACAGAACAACCTCGGTGTTGGAACGTTCAAACATTGTGCAGAACAACCTCCGTGTTGGAACGTTCAAACATTGTACAGAACATCCTCCGTGTTGGAACGTACTGGACCTCAAACGAACGAAATCCGAGCAATTATGTTCGGAAAAAAATTACCCTGTTTTTGAACGTTTTTCTGGATTCCAAAAGCGCTGGCTTGTTTACATTCAGTTGTATAAAAACTTAACAGGAAAGCCTTGTTTCAAAATCTCTATTTCAAAATCCCTGTTTCAAAAGCCCTATTTCAAAACAGCTTTGAAGTGACCTTTAACTCTCAGAGACCTTTGGAAGAGTCAGTTCATGATCCTCCAGTGTGTGAGGATGATAATTAAAGCCTAGGAAATATTTACCACATAGAACTTTCCGCAGCGCGAACACCACCTAGGAACCAATTAAGCTCGAACACCTGGGTTCCACTATATTTTTAAGTTGTCAAGTTTGGAAGGTTAAGACATATCGGACGCGACATTGACGCCACTAGAATCCAGCAAAATTTGAAGACACAGTCTATATCAACAAACTGTTTCGTCCATTTCATTGGATGTGCGAGACATTGAAGATTGACACAGTTAACATTTGCTTCATTTTGTTCGGGGTAAAACGTTAAATCTTCATTAGTCACGTATATAATGAAAATATTAATCTAAAGTTTCGTTGGGAATTAAATGATAAGAGAAAACTGTAGCTTACAGTGGGAAGACTTTGGAAATTTAAAATGTTATTAAAACGACGAGTTTTCAGCCTCTCTTAGTGTTTTATATTATGCATTTTTATTTTATTTAAAATATGTCTACACTCCTCTGAGAAATACACTTGATTTTGATGATTAAAGTCGGCCAAAATTATTTTTCTGTAATTATTCCATGAAAAACCAAACAGTGTCATTAAACTTGCAATATAAAATTTACATAGCACAAGTAGAAGACAATCTTTCCTTTAATAAAGCAAATGAATACTGAAAGTTTGAAGCCTATCAGAAAACACATTCTCCAGTAATTGCTCTGAATCCACCGATTCCAAGTTGTTTACATTTTCACTAAAATTTCAAATGAGAACCTAAAGTCTACACTTATAGAGTGAAATTCTTCTTATACAAAGCATGAAAGTTAATGTTTTTAAACCAACGAAGCTTTCTGAATGGAAATCATTGTACTGTTTATTAAATAAAATTGACAGATATGAACGAGTGGAGTTGACTAACAACTGAGGGAAAACTTGGGCAAAAAAATTGAAGTCAGTCACAAAAGACTTTCTTCAATTTTTGTTCTAATTCCAGAAATTTCATATTTTATTAAACAATTTAGTGCACTGATAAATCTGCCCAGGCAGGTTTATCAGTGCACTACGTGATCTGGCAATCAAGTTTATTCTCTATAAAATTCACAATGTGGGGTTTATATTTTATAGGATATTGTGTAGTTTACATATTATGAAATACTGATTACTGAGAGGGCCACTGTCACACCTAGTATGACTACGTATTTCGGGTAGTCTTCTAGTTTTAAACGTGTTGGGTAGTCTCCTAGTCTTAAACGTGTTGGGTAATCACCTAGTTTTAAACGTGTTGGGTATTCTCCTAGTCTTAAACGTGTTGGGTAATCACCTAGTTTTAAACGTGTTGGGTATTCTCCTAGTCTTAAACGTGTTGGGTAATCACCTAGTTTTAAACGTGTTGGGTATTCTCCTAGTCTTAAACGTGTTGGGTAATCTCCTAGTTTTAAACGTGTTAGGTAGTCTCCTAGCCTTAAGGCTAGAAGATTACCTAACACATTTAAAACTAGGAGACTACTCATCACGTTTAAACGTGATGGGTAGTCTCCTAGTCTTAACCTGAATGAATCATTATTCGTGGTTCTGACAAGGATTGTTCGTGGTTCTGACAAGGATTGTTCGTGGTTCTGACAAGGATTGTTCGTGGTTCTGACAAGGATTGTTCGTGGTACTGACAAGGATTGTTCGTGGTTCTGACAAGGATTGTTCGTGGTTCTGACAAGGATTGTTCGTGGTTCTGACAAGGATTGTTCGTGGTTCTGACAAGGATTGTTCGTGGTTCTGACAAGGATTGTTCGTGGTTCTGACAAGGATCGTTCGTGGTTCTGACAAGGATTATTCGTGGTACTGACAAGGATTGCTCGTGGTTCTGACAAGGATCGTTCGTTGTTCTGACAAGGATTGTTAGTGGTACTGACAAGGATTGTTCGTGGTACTGACAAGGATTGTTCGTGGTACTGACAAGGATTGTTCGTTGTTCTGACAAGGATTGTTAGTGGTACTGACAAGGATTGTTCGTGGTACTGACAAGGATTGTTCGTGGTTCTGACAAGGATTGTTCGTGGTTCTGACAAGGATTGTTCGTGGTTCTGACAAGGATTGTTCGTGGTTCTGACAAGGATTGTTCGTGGTACTGACAAGGATTGTTCGTGGTTCTGACAAGGATTGTTCGTGGTTCTGACAAGGATTGTTCGTGGTTCTGACAAGGATTGTTCGTGGTTCTGACAAGGATTGTTCGTGGTTCTGACAAGGATTGTTCGTGGTTCTGACAAGGATCGTTCGTGGTTCTGACAAGGATTATTCGTGGTACTGACAAGGATTGCTCGTGGTTCTGACAAGGATCGTTCGTGGTACTGACAAGGATCGTTCGTAGTTCTGACAAGGATTATTCGTGGTACTGACAAGGATTGTTCGTGGTACTGACAAGGATTGTTCGTGGTACTGACAAGGATTGTTCGTGGTACTGACAAGGATTATTCGTGGTACTGACAAGGATTATTCGTGGTACTGACAAGGATTGTTCGTGGTGCTGACAAGGATTATTCGTGGTACTGACAGGGATTGTTCGTGGTACTGACAAGGATTGTTCGTGGTACTGACAAGGATTATTCGTGGTTCTGACAAGGATTGTTCGTGGTACTGACAAGGATTATTCGTGGTTCTGACAAGGATTGTTCGTGGTACTGACAAGGATTGTTCGTGGTACTGACAAGGATTATTCGTGGTACTGACAAGGATTGTTCGTGGTACTGACAAGGATTATTCGTGGTACTGACAAGGATTATTCGTGGTTCTGACAAGGATTGTTCGTGGTTCTGACAAGGATTGGTCGTGGTTCTGACAAGGATTATTCGTGGTACTGACAAGGATTGTTCGTGGTTCTGACAAGGATTGTTCGTGGTTCTGACAAGGATTATTCGTGGTACTGACAAGGATTGTTCGTGGTGCTGACAGGGATTGTTCGTGGGTCTAACAAGGGTTGCTCGTGGTTCTGAGAGGGATTGTTTGTGGTTCTGACACGGATTGTTCATGGTTCTAACTGGGATTGTTCGTGGTTCTGACAGGGACTTTTTGTGGTTCAGACAGGAATTGTTCATGGTTCTGACAAGGATTGTTTGTGGTTCTCAGAGGGATTGTTCGTGGTTCTGGCAGGGATTGTTTGTGGTTCTGACAGGGATTGTTTGTGATTGTAACAGGGATTGTTTGTGGTTCTGGCAGGGATTGTTTGTGGTTCTGACAGAGATTGTTTGTGGTTCTAACAGAATATTTGTGGTTGTGACAGAGACTGTGGTTCTGACAGAGACTGTGGTTCTGACAGAGACTGTGGTTCTGACAGAGACTGTGGTTCTGACAGAGACTGTGGTTCTGACAGAGACTGTGGTTCTGACAGAGACTGTGGTTCTGACAGAAACTGTGGTTCTGACAGAAACTGTGGTTCTGACAGAGACTGTGGTTCTGACAGAGACTGTGGTTCTGACAGAAACTGTGGTTCTGACAGAGACTGTGGTTCTGACAGAAACTGTGGTTCTGACAGAGACTGTGGTTCTGACAGAAACTGTGGTTCTGACAGAAACTGTGGTTCTGACACAGACTGTGGTACTGACAGAGACTGTGGTTCTGACAGAAACTGTGGTTCTGACAGAGACTGTGGTTCTGACAGAAACTGTGGTTCTGACAGAGACTGTGGTTCTGACAGAAACTGTGGTTCTGACAGAGACTGTGGTTCTGACAGAGACTGTTGGTGCTGACAGAGACTGTTGGTGCTGGCAGAGACTGTTGGTGCTGACAGAGACTGTTGGTGCTGACAGAGACTGTTGGTGCTGACAGAGACTGTTGGTGCTGGCAGAGACTGTTGGTGCTGACAGAGACTGTTGGTGCTGACAGAGACTGTTGGTGCTGGCAGAGACTGTGGTTCTGACAGAGGCTGTGGAAGAAATATTTAGGCTCTTTAATAAACAATAGAATCATCTTGATTTTAAAAAGAATTAAAAATAGTTAAGCAAAATAATATAATTAAAGTTGTTGCTAACGAATGAAAGATAAATTCTAAAGTTTTTCTTTTTTTTTCAGTTAAATCGAGTAGTCATTAAAGAAAAGTTTTTTTTTTCGAGTAAAATCGAATAGTCTTTAAATTAAAGAAACGTTTTTTTTCCAGTAAAATCGAGTAGTCATTAAAGAAAAGATGTGTTTGATAAAGCTCACTCTAGACTGTGAATGCAAATAAAAAATAAGTGTCCTCGATTTTTAACAGTATTTTCTTCTGGTATTCTCACGAAATATATAAAATATTTCAGTTATTAATTTTGTAATTTCGTAGGCGTCTGCCTGAACTTTATTTTCATAATTTTATCCCTTCATTTTCTCATTTCTGTTATTTCTGTTTCGTTCATAACATGAGAGACTTCATCTGGCTACAGATTTTCCAGCTAGTGAAGGGCAGCCAGGCCAAATTTCTTGCAACGATAGGTGTGCGCAAGTGACTTGACCAAAGTTACAAAATCCATAACCAGCATCCTGGAAGGGTTACCTGGAGTTTACCTGGAGAGAGTTCCGGAGGTCAACGCCCCCGCGGCCCGGTCTGTGACCAGGCCTCCTGGTGGATCAGAGCCTGATCAACCAGGCTGTTACTGTTTGCTGCACGCAAAAAAACGTACGAGCCACAGCCCGGCTGGTCAGGAACCGACTTTAGGTGCTTGTCCAGTGCCAGCTTGAAGACTGCCAGGGGTCTGTTGGTAATCCCCCTTATGTGTGCTGGTAGGCAGTTGAATAGTCTCGGGCCCCTGACACTTATTGTATGGTCTCTTAACGTGCTAGTGACACCCCTGCTTTTCATTGGGGGGATGTTGCATCGTTTGCCAAGTCTTTTGCTTTCGTAGTGAGTGATTTTCGTGTGCAAGTTCGGTACTAGTCCCTCTAGGATTTTCCAGGTGTTTATAATCATGTATCTCTCCCGCCTGCGTTCCAGGGAATACAGGTTCAGGAACCTCAAACGCTCCCAGTAATTGAGGTGTTTTATCTCCGTTATGCGCGCCGTGAAGGTTCTCTGTACATTTTCTAGGTCAGCAATTTCACCTGCCTTGAAAGGTGCTGTTAGTGTGCAGCAATATTCCAGCCTAGATAGAACAAGTGACCTGAAGAGTGTCATCATGGGCTTGGCATCCCTAGTTTTGAAGGTTCTCATTATCCATCCTGTCATTTTTCTAGAAGATGCGATTGATACAATGTTATGGTCCTTGAAGGTGAGATCCTCCGCCATGATCACTCCCAGGTCTTTGACGTTGGTGTTTCGCTCTATTTTGTGGCCAGAATTTGTTTTGTACTCTGATGACGATTTAATTTCCTCGTGTTTGCCATATCTGAGTAATTGAAATTTCTCATCGTTAAACTTCATATTGTTTTCTGCAGCCCACTGAAAGATTTGGTTGATGTCCGCCTGGAGCCTTGCAGTGTCTGCAATGGAAGACACTGTCATGCAGATTCGGGTGTCATCTACAAAGGAAGACACGGTGCTGTGGCTGACATCCTTGTCTATGTCAGATATGAGGATGAGGAACAAGATGGGAGCAAGTACTGTGCCTTGTGGAACAGAGCTTTTCACCGTAGCTGCCTCGGACTTTACTCTGTTGACGACTACTCTCTGTGTTCTGTTAGTGAGGAAATTATAGATCCATCGACCGACTTTTCCCGTTATTCCTTTAGCACGCATTTTGTGCGCTATTGCGCCATGGTCACACTTGTCGAAGGCTTTTGCAAAGTCTGTATATATTACATCTGCATTCTTTTTGTCTTCTAGTGCATTTAGGACCTTGTCGTAGTGATCCAATAGTTGAGACAGACAGGAGCGACCTGTTCTAAACCCATGTTGCCCTGGGTTGTGTAATTGATGGGTTTCTAGATGGGTGGTGATCTTGCTTCTTAGGACCCTTTCAAAGATTTTTATGATATGGGATGTTAGTGCTATCGGTCTTTAGTTCTTTGCTATTGCTTTACTGCCCCCTTTGTGGAGTGGGGCTATGTCTGTTGTTTTTAGTAACTGTGGGACGACCCCCGTGTCCATGCTCCCTCTCCATAGGATGGTAAAAGCTCGTGATAGGGGCTTCTTGCAGTTCTTGATGAACACGGAGTTCCATGAGTCTGGCCCTGGGGCAGAGTGCATGGGCATGTCATTTATCGCCTGTTCGAAGTCATTTGGCGTCAGGATAACATCAGATAGGCTTGTGTTAACCAAATTCTGTGGCTCTCTCATAAAAAATTCATTTTGATCTTCGACTCTCAGTCTGGTTAGCGGCTTGCTAAAAACTGAGTCAAATTGGGACTTGAGTAGCTCACTCATTTCCTTGCTGTCATCTGTGTAGGACCCATCTTGTTTAAGTAGGGGCCCAATACTGGACGTTGTTCTCGACTTTGATTTGGCATAGGAGAAGAAATACTTTGGGTTTCTTTCAATTTCACTTATGGCTTTAAGTTCTTCCCGCGATTCCTGACTCCTATAAGATTCCTTTAGCTTAAGTTCGATGCTTGCTATTTCTCTGACCAGTGTCTCCCTACACCTTTCAGATATATTGACCTCTTTTAACCGCTCTGTTATTCTTTTCCGTCGCCTGTAAAGGGAGCGCCTGTCCCTTTCTATTTTACATCTACTCCTCCTTTTTCTTAGAGGAATAAGCCTTGTGCATACATCGAGCGCCACCGAGTTAATCTGTTCCAGGCATAAGTTGGGGTCTGTGTTGCTTAGTATATCTTCCCAGCTTATGTCAGTTAGGATTTGGTTTACTTGGTCCCACTTTATGTTTTTGTTATTGAAGTTGAATTTGGTGAATGCTCCTTCGTGACTAATCTCATTATGTCGGTCTGGGGCTCCGCGCATACATGTCTGAACCTCAATTATGTTGTGATCTGAGTATATTGTTTTTGATATGGTGACATTTCGTATCAGATCATCATTGTTAGTGAAGATGTAGCCCTTCAAGGTAAGACAACTTGACTGCGAAAACTGTCACTGACGAGGGTCTTTAGCAGTCCTAAAAAGAGACATGAACTAGGAAAATAAGTAGTTGCCTGAAAGTTAAACATAGAGTAAAAAGGACACTCGAAATTCTAACAGACGTCACCTGACAAATATGTCCTGATGGTCTATAACTAATTTAGTTAAAATTTTGAAATTATTGAGTCACCTTGTGTTCTATGCAATTATATTAAAAAGCCAATTAACTACGGATTTTGAACAACGGCGCTTATTTAAATCCTTGTCGTCGATGATACTTCTGGACTTATTTCTTCGCATCAAGTTGTCGAGGTGATTCCTGTGATTACCTTAAAGATTGCTAACACTGTCAATATTGTAGTCGTTTTTATGTTTATTGAATGAGTAGGCATCTTCCCAGCTGTTTTTTTTCACGTATTTTTTCGCATCCTCTGGAAGATATAACAAAACTTCTAACATGGAACTCAGCATGATTCGTGTCCTGCCCAATGGTAGTGCTGGTAGCAGTGGTTACTCTAAGATTGTACTTCTATAATGCACAGGGAATGTTGTTAGCCACCTTACTCTTCAGAAGAATGATGGCTCTTTCTTGAGATTTGTCAAGTTTAGAGATGTTGATGATCCTCAAAGCCTAAAATTATCGCTGAAATGAAAGGCAAAGTCAGCTTTCAGAATGCCTTGTAAATGTTACCTTTCTCCGTCTTCCTCAACGCCCTCGGCAAGTATCCCATGACAACTCGTTCGGTTATATTTTTTTTTGTTATTACGTTCTGATTGGAAAGGTATGTAGCCCCTATCTGGTGGCTTCAGCAACGCGAAGTCAATGATATCAGAATCTCTTCTTCGCTAATTCCATGACATTATCAAATCAAAGGCTTCTATACTACAAATGCTGATCGTCTGTGTAATGCAATACATCACAAAATCATATCAAGTTGTCAACGTAGGTCACTGACATCAATGCTTCTTTAGTAGATATCTTTTTATATCCACTTTGATATATTCATCATTTGAACTCACTGATATGCTTAACAGCCTGTCATTTTCAGATAAGTACAGAGAAATTCGGAGTCGTTAGTGCACTTGTCCAGGGAGCAGAATCAGATTACGGTTTGAAAAGGCTCGTACAGTTCGTGTTTGACAATGCTGATTTTAAAGACAGTCTTTACGAGGTCATGACACATGCAATGCAATGGGAGGAATTCTTGTCACTCTTCCTGGAGAGATTATCAACCAAAAGATTCATCGTCCCAGAGATATTCTATGTGCAAAGATCATAGGAATGTTCGGTTAAATGAATATTCAGTAATATAAGAAACCATGTACATCTGCAGTCATATCTATGATAATTGGACACCCGTTGCCTCCTGATAAGCAGGAGCCATTTCGCCTTAATGCCCAAAGCCCTTGATGCTCTGTGGCATAACAGCTTCACTTTTGGACTCCAGCGAATCCCATCGTGGAGCGAGTTTATGCAAATGGCTGTTAATTCAGCCACCATGAAAGAAGCAGGATTTTAGTTCTCCCTTTCATCATCTCCAACACAGTCTACTCATCACTGATTTTTGTCTAAAAGCTGAGTGAATAGTATGAGCTTGGCACTTCCTTATGACTCTTGACCAATCAATTTAGCTCAAGGTCTCTGAGATATCACAGTGCTCACCAGAGGCGACCCATCGGTGTATAAGACATGGATTTGATCAGTTATGTGATGGTACACAGTGGCTCCCATGTTAAGTTGTCAAGCGTGGCATTAGTACAAGGAGTACATCTCATGTCATTTGCTGCCATAATTTTATTGTTAAGTTTCCCTTGTTCCATTACTAGGACTGACATGATACATAAAGCACGTCTAGCAGGTTAATTAAACGCAGGTAAACAATGAACATAATTATAATATCCCGCAGTTCAGCAATGATGTCAGCAGCCTCTTAGGACAGCTGAACTCTGGATCAAGTATTTTAAATATGTCATTCCAGCCTGCTGAATGAACTAGTGATTAGGAACTACATCTTTATAGCACGGTGTGAGTTTAATTATTTCTTTCATGATGTTGGCCCCTTGGCAGATGCAAAGTCAGTACGACTATATTCAAGACATTGGAAACCTGGCCAGGGGATAAGTTCAGAGGAGTAAGACAAGTTCACTGCCAGGTACTTGACTCATCACCGTGCAGCACCTTTCTGGGGAGGAATCTTTTCCGATTAAATTAGTAAACAATAGTTAATGCGGTTATTTCGGAAGGTATGACACGTGGTACAGGGATCACAGACTGCTCCTTGACAAACTGGGTATATGCTTTACCATATAGTAATCCAGTATGTGATTGGCTGGAAGTATTCACTGGGGTCCAAGTCACGTGATCAGAGCAACACAAAGACCTGCAGCCAACAGCGCAGCCTCAGATGCAAGAGACTGAATTTTTTGTTCGATGCCTGTGGGACCATTCACTCTTTGCTGCACTAATTGTGAATTTCGTGTCTCAATCATAACAGGCATGGTTGCTGAGAATAGAAGTAAACTGTACCGATGCCTATTCCACTGGCATGACTGATGCCTGGCTGTTGTAAAACTTAGTCGGAAAGATAAGGTGTCCTCTAAATCTGGGTCAACAAACATTCTTAAAGTACGAGGTCAACTTTTCATGCACATAACAAGCGTCGTTAAGCTTCCACTGAGATTAGAAAATATTTATATTATGATTTAGCCCAGCAACTTTTCTTACTTTCTGATAAAGGGCCACTGTATAATTCCAGTAAATACATCATAGCGATATATCTCAAATCAAATGTCATTACCAGTCCGGAGATGCCATGGAAAGTTCCGTTCTGGTTAGATCATAATGGTCCATGACCGAAAGACACTGCATGTTAGTGTGTGACACATATGCAGCTTATGTCAGCAACACCACTCTGCTATGCAATGTACATCAACCAACCTACTGTTTGAAAGGTCCATGAATGCCACTGCTGCTCAGAAAACATTCAAACATACACTGAACATATTCCGACTGATCAATTTTCTTACACAGGAATTTCAAAACAATGGGAGAGAGTGAAACAACAGCATATCTGTGGGACATGTAAAAAAATCCTTGGAAGGAAATCCAGAATCACATGCAACCTATGCTCTTCCAAACACCATATCTCTTGTACTAGACTAAATGCAGCCTCAAAAAATGACCTCGAACTAGCAAGGTGCTTCTGGTTGTGCAATAAAGATGTAGAACTTTGGGCAGGTATCAGAAAGGTAGTACCTTTCTGATACCTGCCCAACTCCAGGTGATTTTTTAGTGACAGGAAACGAAAAAAGAAAATGGAAGGAAATAACAAAAATAGTCCACCACCTTGGAGCCTTGTTGGACTGGAGGCGCAGCCAGTGGCCACCCATGGCCCTCCAGAATTACAACTACTGATGGCAATAACAAAATCCCCCCAACAAACACAGAATACAACCTCGTTCATATTTGCTAATATACAGGGCCTTAAGCCATCCACCAACAACAAAATACCTTTTATCAGTGGACTTCTAGAGGAGTCTAATGCAATGTTTGCAGCCTTCACAGAGACTCACACAAAAGATCACTTTGACAGTGAAATATGGATAAGTGGTTACAACCTTTTTAGATACGACAGAAAAAAACAGGCAACAAGGGGGGGTTGGCCTGTATGTCAAAGAGTCCCTTATCTGCACGGAGTTGCTGAACACCACAAATGAGGTAGTTGAAGTTCTATCAATAAAGATCGAGAACCAAAACCTAGTCATTGTGGATGTATACAAGCCACCAGATTCAACCTCACAACAGTTCAAGGAACAGCTACTGAAAATTGATTACTGTTTGGAAAACCTTCCAGCTCCATCCCCAAACATCTTACTGCTTGGTGATTTCAACCTAAGGCATACAAAATGGAAGAATGTAGCAAATAATGTTATAGCTGAAACAATCCCCGGAGGTAGCGCAGATGAAAGGTCACACACACATGAGCTACTAAGTCTCTGCGAAAAACACACCTTAAGCCAGCAGATAGTGGAGCCAACAAGACTAGAAAACACACTTGACCTTACCTTCACAAATAATGAGGACCTGATAAGAGACATAAGAATATAAAAAACAACTAATTCCGATCACAACCTAATCGAAGTCCAGATGTACATGCACAGGGGTACTGATCAGTAGAATGCATGTACCTGTGAAGGTGTCTTCACAAAATACAACTTCAACAACAAGAACATCAACTGGGACCAGGTAAACCATGTCCTAAACGAAACATGTTGGGAAGATGTCTTAAATGACATGGATCCATACCAGTGCCTTGAAAGGATCAACTTCCTGGTAGCCGAAGCATGTTCTAGGCATATTCCCCTAAGAAAGAAGAAGAGCAGGAGTAAACTGGAGAGAAAAAGACGCTCCCTCTACAGAAGACGACGAAGAGTCACTGAGCTCCTCAGGAGTGCTAGAATATCTGATACACGAAAGGAGGCGCTGACCAGGGAAGTGGAAACTATCGAACTTAAGCTAAATGACTCTTACAGGAACCAGGAGAGGCAGGAGGAGCTTAAAGCTATTAGTGAAATTGAAAGACATTCAAAATATTTCTTTTCATATGCCAAAAACAAGGCAAATACCACATCTAGTATCGGGCCCTTACTCAGACAGGATGGGACTTACACAGATGACAACAAGGAAATGAGTGGAATATTGAAATCCCAGTACGACTCTGTGTTTAGTGAACCACTAATCGGTCTGAGGATCGACGACCCAAATGATTTCCTCATGAATGAGCTTCAAAACTCCATAAATGTATGCCAGATTTCCGACATTGCCCTAACTCCGATAGATTTCGAAAAAGCCATTGACAACATGCCTATGCACTCAGCCCCGGGCCCAGACTCGTGGAACTCTGTTTTCATTACGAACTGCAAGAAACCCCTCTCGCGTGCCCTAAGTACACTATGGAGGAGGAGCTTGGACATGGGTGAAATTCCACAGTCACTTAAAAGAACGGATATAGCCCCACTCCATAAAGGTGGCAGCAAAGCATTAGCTAAGAACTATAGACCAATAGCTCTGACGTTCCACATCATAAAAATCTTTGAAAGAGTGCTAAGAAGCAGTATTGCAAATCACCTGGATTCCCAAAATCTGCATAATCCAGGGCAACATGGGTTCAGGGCAGGTCGCTCCTGCCTCTCACAACTACTGGATCACTATGACATGGCCTTGGATGCACTGGAAGAAAATCAGAATGCAGATGTAATATACACAGACTTTGCAAAAGCATTTGACAAATGCGATCATGGCGTAATAGCCCTTAAAATACGTGCTAAAGGAATAACTGGGAAAGTGGGGAGATGGATCTTCAACTTCCTAACAAATCGAACACAAAGAGTAGTTGTCAACAGAGTTAAATCGGAGGCTGCCATAGTGAAGAGCTCTGTTCCACAAGGCACAGTACTCGCCCCTATCTTATTCCTTATCCTCATATCAGACATAAACAGAGATATACACCACAGCACCGTATCATCCTTTGCGGATGATACTAGGATCTGCATGAGGCTGTCATCTGCTGAGGACGCGGTTAACCTCCAAGAAGATATAAACAAAGTTTTCCAGTGGGCAACGGTAAACAATATGATGTTCAATGAGGACAAATTCCAACTACTCCGTTATGGAAAACTGGAGGAGATAATAACTAGAACAGAGTATACTACTGACTCCGGCCATACAATAGAGCGGAAAAATAATGTAAGGGACCTGGGAGTAGTAATGTCTGAGGATCTCACTTTCAAGGATCACAACAGTGCCACGATCGCACGTGCAAAAAAAATGACAGGATGGATAATGAGAACTTTCAAAACGAGAGATGCCAGGCCCATGATGATCCTTTTCAAATCACTTGTTCTCTCTAGGCTAGAATACTGCTGTACATTAACATCTCCATTCAAAGCAGGTGAAATCGCAGATCTAGAGAGTGTACAGAGATCCTTTACTGCACGTATAAGTTCTGTCAAGCACCTTAACTACTGGGAACGCTTGGAAGCACTTGACTTGTACTCGTTGGAACGCAGGAGGGAGAGATATATCATAATCTACACTTGGAAAATCTTGGAAGGAATGGTCCCAAATCTGCCCACAGAAATCACTCGCTACGAAAGTAAAAGACTGGGCAGGCGATGCAAAATGTCCCCAATAAAAAGTAGGGGCGCCATTGGTACACTAAGGGAAAACACCATAAGTGTCCGGGGCCCAAAACTGTTTAACAGCCTCCCATCAAGCATTAGGGGAATTGCCAATAAACCCCTGGCTGCCTTCAAGAGAGAGCTGTTCAGATACCTAAAGTCAGTGCCGGATCAGCCGGGCTGTGGCTCGTACGTTGGACTGCGTGCGGCCAGCAGTAACAGCCTAGTTGATCAGGCCCTGATCCATCGGGAGGCCTGGTCATGGACCGGGCCGCGGGGGCGTTGATCCCCGGAATAACCTCCAGGTAAGGCTGACGCTGATTTGCTCAGTCTTTATGGCACTCAGTATGAATGAACAGACTAAAGGATCAGTTATCGTAGCTGAAACAGACACTAACTTTCCGATGATGCTGGTGTCACAAGCCTCCCAAAATGCAAATATGCAATTGCTCTAGAGCCGAAACCCAGTCCAGGTAATGCAATCAGAGCAACGTAGTCCAAGAAATGCAATCAGAGCAATCCAGTCCAGGAAATACAATCAGAGCAACCCAGTCCAGGAAATGCAATCAGAGCAACCAAGTCCAGGAAATACAATCAGAGCAACCAAGTCCAGGAAATACAATCAGAGCAACCCAGTCCAGGAAATGCAATCAGAGCAACCCAGTCCAGGAAATGCAATCAGAGCAACCAAGTCCAGGAAATACAATCAGAGCAACCAAGTCCAGGAAATGCAATCAGAGCAACCCAGTCCAGTAAATGCAATCAGAGAACAGTAGTGTCAAGCACCATGTATGTGCGTGGTACCACGAGCTGCGACACAACCTCTGCCATCATCATGAAAAATGAAACTGAAAGCTCTAGATGTTAACAGTAATGGTGAATAATGAGAACAATGGAAAGACTTAAATTAAGGTTACTCAGGGAGAAACAGCAACAGCTGGGAAGCTTTTGTGCTGCGGTTATATGGAACAGTAAACTACACAAATAACCCGTACATAAGAGGAAGTTATGAAGACGTTTCGGACAGACTTGTACATTAACAAGTTCCAGTCGGACCGATACGTTGTCATAATGTTCTTTCTCGTATGTGCGGGTTATTTGTGTATTGTTCCAGTCATGGTATTGTGTGGTTTTGCTCTATATGGAGCAGGGAGAACAAAGTCACTCAATAAACAGCGCCACATATGCAGTCGATCAGTCAATAAAGGATATTTGTCCTCAGTGTTTAAGATGAATCACTGCCACATACAAGCGTAACAGCCATATTTCTTACATTCCGCACCTATCACACTGTAACAGTGAATTAAAAATGAGATGTCTCTCTTGGAATGTGATTGGAGAATGACGGAAACTGATACATTCGTAGCCATTGTGACAGTTAAACAGTAGTCTCAGCCATAATGCTGTTTATGATCTCTTGTGGCTACAAAATCGGCTGTGGTGGAGTCCTGAGGCTTCTGGAATGGAAGTGTGGGGTTGTAACTGCTCAGTTGTGGGCAGTCACTGGTACAAACTAACATGGTTCAACGTCCAAGTTAATGTATCCGGGGGTACTGGAAAATTAACCAAGTGTTAAGTAGCCTATGTAGCGTGCAGCGAAATACACAGATATTATGCCCTTGGCAGTTTCATTTAAACGTGTCACACTAATAATGTAATTAAGATATCTGAAGGTGTACGTGTCGTTATTTAGTATAATTTAACAATGGCGTTGTGAATATATTTTCACATTTTGTGAAAGTTACATTTAGCAATCTTTTCACTGTTGTTCATAGAGTGAATTAAACAAATTCGGACAATGTGTCAGCTGTTTTACTTATCTAATTTACCCTAATTACTGGAAAATTGTTCTGACATTTTAAATTTTTACACAGATATAATATTTCACTCAGTTGCTCACTTAAAAATATCTGAAGAGAATTTTAATGCTCATTAAATTAATTTCACATAACTGACAACGTATATAGACAGTTATTACACACCATTATTTGTGCGCTTGAGGCAAAGTTATTGAGTATTCAGTGTTATCAAAACGAGACCATCATTATGGGGAGCATCTTGAATATCAAGGCTTTCCTAGTCTCGGATATCAAGGGACTTCTAGTATGTTATTTACAACATCACTTTCAGTAGAGCCCCAAAAATCTGTATGTTAGGGTTTTTTTTCCCTCGCGTTTGGTTGAATTTTACTCAGTGCTCTTTAATGTAGATAAATGGCTCAGAGAACCGACAAGTTGATAAATTAGACACATGTACAACACTTGGGTATCTTTATTGCGGAAACGTTTCGCCACATAGGGGCTTCATCAGTCCAATACTAAGAAGAATGGTAACGATCAGAAGGAGTTTGAGATAATCAGTCCCTTAGCCTGGAGTCGATGCTCTTGTACCAATTGTTGGAGTGTCTTTATACCCTTGTTACCCACGGTAATAATGTCCTTCATTTCCGCATTTTCTGGAAAGGAAAACCATTTGGTTAGCTATCAGTTACTGGAAGTGCCGTACAAAATTCACTTCCAGCC
Source organism: Cherax quadricarinatus (assembly GCF_038502225.1). Classification (NCBI taxonomy): domain Eukaryota; kingdom Metazoa; phylum Arthropoda; class Malacostraca; order Decapoda; family Parastacidae; genus Cherax; species Cherax quadricarinatus. The sequence continues at coordinate 21,082,329 of NC_091360.1, read as the reverse complement.
ACATCGTGACTTTCCAGACACTCACAAAACTGTGTTATTTTGATTTATCATGGACTTAAAGTCTAAAAGTCTAACTAGTGTAAATAAATGAATTCCTTTTGACACATTTCACATTTATTGTACCTGGATGAGAAACTTTTTTTTTCAAAATTTTTAAATACTGTTAAGGACATGTTGTATTTCAAGGAGTTCATGCAATGGGAGTCCATGTTAGTTTTATTATCTTGTTAAGACTAACATTCCAAGTGAATCCTGAAAAATCAGCTCGTTGGGAATTTTTTCCGGGTCATATTTAATGTTCTTAGAGCAGAAATTCACAACATCTGTTTTCTTTGGCGGCCGCAAGAGTTAGTTATTGTATAATCATATTTCAATACAAGTTTGATTAATTTTCAAAAATTTTATGTAGGGTGAACGATATGTTATCGAACACTGACTATAAGAAGGTGCGGAAAAATGTGAAATTTATGGAGATATGATCTTTCATTAAAACTTCAAATTTTGGGTTAACTTGTAAGAATTCAGTAAAGTTACATTAAAGTGTCTGTGAAGTGTCGGCAAGAATTTCGCATATCAGAAAAGAATATATACCCAAATGAGTTTTTTTCGTTATCTTTCCAAAATTCGAAAGAATGGGTATTCCATTTTTGGTTTATACCTAGTTACCATAACTAAATGAATTAATAACTTAGAGCAATAACCCAGCAATATTAGACACGTCAATAGCACCAAATTAATCATTGTTGTGTGACCTCTTAATACTCCTCATTATGTACCCTTAAAATATATGTTATAATTTCTATTTTCCCTTTTTATTGACAATCATTAAATACCGTACTGTTTTTCCTCTCAAATATCAGTTACTGTTTCATATTTTCCTTCCTCTTAGCGTATTCTTGGATAAATATTTACTCTTGTTTACTCACCGAGTCGTGCAGCGAAGTGTGTTATTATGTATCAGTTCTATTATTACGTTATGTGTCCTACCAGAGGCTGAAGCAGAGATCCTGGGCGCCCCTGAGAAGCACGTCAAGCTGGGCTCCATCCTACGACTGGTGTGCATCATGCACCATACCACTGAGGCCTTGTCCTACGTCTTCTGGTACCGAGGCAACGAGATGATCAACTACGAGTCAGAGGAAGGAACTGGGGTAAGCATTATAGTTTGTGCTTGTGGAAAGGGTTATATTTGGCTTTCTAATTTATTTTTATAATACATAGGCCTTGTATCTTTTAATTTTCAATAAATACCAGATCCCTATCAAAAAATAATCCCATCTAGAGAAAGAAACCTGACAGTAATATGGAAAATATGGAAAAATATCAAATATAGTCCTGTTACTTCAACACAGAGGCTAACAGGTAGATATGAAGTATATTTCACATGCTATCTAAATTAGTGATAAGGTAAGAGGTATACTCCATGAAAAGTGGCATCATAAAGGCGGTATCGGGAAGAAAATGGAGCATCGTATTATGAATATATACAATACCGTCAGGTTAGAGAGTAAGATACATGTGTTGCGGGACTCTGTAGGTAAGTACCTAATTTCCTGGCATTTCTTTTTTTTTCTTATTATTAATCTTATTTTATTTTCCATGAAAATGTTCTTCAAGTATCCAGACGTCGTGAGAGCCAGATATATTTTCTGATACTGACTTGTGAAAACAAACTAACCCTCATCCGCTTCTCATTTCCTTAAATTCAACACATTTTGCTTAACCAATCCAAAACTTGAACCATGATTATGCACCTTGTTTTTTTCTTTACGTCACAAATTAAGGTTGTGTTATTCACCCTCGGTCAACGTGAACATGATTTGTCTCTCTTCCTAATGGTCTATTACAACTTTTCCACTTTGACTGTTCACGTCACAGGTTACCACGCAACTTTTCTACCAGTTAAATCACACTGTCTAATCTGTACCAGTCCTTGGAGCAAATATTCCCACAGTGATGACATTACTAGTAATTCTCAAGTCCCTGTTTCCAAACAGTAATTTCATTTGATTTTCTTCTTTTTTTTGGCACTTCACTGCTTTCACTTAGTGGTATTAACCGCGTCGTCCTCTATGGTCACTTGTACCTGTAGGTCGATCGCTAGTGCACTCGGGTCACACACTGACGTCCGGAGTTCGGATCCCGGTACAGCTGGAAAACATTAGGACATGTTTCCATAAGACACCTGCTGTCCATATTCACCCATCAGTAAAATGGGTACCTGGGTGGTAGTCGACTGGTGGGGTCGCATCCTGGGACAAAACTTATCTAATTTGCCCAAAATGCTCTGCATAACAAGCGGCTTTCTATATAGTCATTGATGTCAGCTAGGCCTGTATACCTTGTGCATGTACTTGTAGAAATAAAGATATTATTATATTATATTATTATTATTACCACTATTATTTATGTACCTTTACTGATTCTCGTACTCCTTCCATTTACAGCCTAATTTTTAATAGAAATCTCAACCTTAGCTATAGGAATCACCAACTTCGCTATCAGCTTGCAGTAACCTCTCTTTAACCTGCGAATGACGCTATTATCTTCACTTCTGACAAAGGCAATTTGATTGTTGTGTCGTGGGGGTCCGAAAGGATATAACGAGGGTTGAAGATATACACACTTGTTGGATGGTAACACTATATATTGTCAGACTGTGGTAAGGGAGCCCAGCCTGCCTGTAGCTGCCTGGTAGGTCTAAGCGTGGACTGAGAGCGAGATAGCGCATCCCACTCACTCATGCTGCATCCCGTGACGTCATACAATCACTAGGCCTAGTAAGGGATCGTCTATATAAAACATATGGATGGTACTATGATACTCAGATGAGCTATTCAACACATGTAAGGGAGATCAGCAACTATGCTGACAGTTGTCCGTAATCACAAGAATTATCTCTTAAGACCCCAAGTCATCACTATCTGCCTCTCGCACCAACACAATGTTTCCAACCCAAGAATTACTTTACAAGAAGCTTCACTCTCTAACTACATACTCTAAGCATTACCTCACTGACTTTAATGCTATCAAACATTTCTAAGACTCTCTGGTCTCTAAATCTCACAAACCAGGTGTTTCTATATACTCCATTATTTCTCACAGAGATTCTGTCACTAATTTTCTTGCCTCCTGACTTACTGAAATTCTAAATAATTTTCTCTCCTTTCTCCTTCACACCTCTTCAGGCGAAGTGTGGGAGGGGATGAGGGTCTTTGATGTGGCGAAGAGCCTTTTCATCTAAGTAACTGAAACTTTCTCTTCTTCTTCAGACCAAACATAATTCTCTCATCCCCTCACAGCTCCTTTCTGATCCCATCTTTTCTCTCCCCCTTTTTTTTCAATCCTCCTTTCCTTCCTTTCCCTCCTTTCCCTTTTCCTGATTTCTTTTCGTACATTCGGCTTTCAGGGATTTCCCATTGAAATCATATCTATTAGGCTAAAGACAGGGATCGATATCCGTCCCATTCCTTTGATGCCCTTGTTAACGACGTTGTTTCCAATGGACTCTGGATCATCAGTGTACGTACTGATATGTACTCTGGAGTTTCGCAAGGTGGCTTTGAGTGTCGTCTTCAAGGTGATGGGTGTATCTCTGGAGGTTGCCTGTCGATTCCAGGAGGTGGAATGCATGGATACATGGAGGAGGCTGCATGGATTCCTCCATGACTCCACACTTGTGGCCACCTGTAGGAGCATCCGCTTAGAACACAACAAAAGTTGTTGCTCGTCATGCACCCTCCTCATTTCCAGAAACGAAAAGTCCAGGAGTTTACCTGTAGGTCCTTCGAGAGACAAAGTACCTCTCATTGTCTCGTCCTTATATGCCTTCCTGTTAAGCTTTTATTTTTTAGTTCTTTGATAATGTGAGATGTCACGAAAGCGCTTGGAATTTCACTATTTTTTCACAGTGGATGTTCTGCATACATACATAAGTAGTGCTGAAGGTGGCTCAGTGGCTCCTTCTACAGAGCAGTCTCTTCCTGAGTGGCTCCTCCTGAAAAGGGCTGCAGCTGAGTGGCTCCTTTTCCTGAGGTGCTCCCTTTCCTGAGCAGACTCCTTTTCACACCTATATGCTAATGACCTTGACCTCGCCCTCGAGACCACCTCACCCTCGAGACCACCTCGCCCTCGAGACCACCTCGCCCTCGAGACCACCCCACCCACGACCCCCCCACCCCCCCACCCGCGCCCCCCACCCGCCCTCGCCCTCACGCCTGCCCGACGCACCCTCGCGCCCGTGCCCTCGCGCCCTCGCGCCTGCCCGCACCTTCTGCTGCGCCTTCTGCAGCGTCGTCCGGATCGCCCCCGAGCCCCGAATTTTTTGCCGATTTTTTTTTTTTATTTTTTTTTGAATTTCATTTTCTTATGATCTCCTCGGATCAAATTTTTGAGGTTCCCCCTCCCACTTTCACCCCCATCCCATTTTTTTTTTTAATTTCATTTTCTTATGATCTCCTCGGATCAAGTTTTTTGGATTCCCCCCTCTGGGGGTAAGCATTCAAAATGGACTCCCACTTGCATCCCAAATTCACTGCTCCAATTCCTTGGATCAAGGTTTTCTCGATAATACCAAGTCTCCATCTCCTTGGATCAAGGTTTTCTCGATAATACAAAGACTCCATCTCCTTGGATCAAGTTTTCTCGATAATACCAAGACTCCATCTCCTTGGATCAAGTTTTTGGATTCTCCCCTCTGGGGGTAAGCATTCAAATGAACTCCTCCTATGGGGCATGGTACTTTCTCTTACTACAGGTCTAAACAAGTGTGACGTCACCCCACCTGTGTTTACTCGGCGGTCAGTGACGTCACGTGATGACCTCACACATACAGGCTGAATCTTGTCGACTTCCCCCTATGTAAGTGACGTCACGTGAGGACCGCACACACAGGCTGAATCTTGTCGAGCAGACATTAACTTAAAATGCAGGATAACACTATTTATTATACAACCAATGCATTTCATATACATCATAGGGAAAACATTTTCACTCTTAACCCAGGATAACCCAAATAATTCCACATTTTTTCGTTAATACCCACAACAATCCACAATTTCTTTACAAAATACAACACAAGTCTAGACATTTTTCTCGTTTCAACTATTTCATCAGAAAAAGTCACCACAACACTTACAACCACTTTTCGATAAATTCACTAGTCACAATTTTGCATATTACGAAGTTAATGCGCACACACAAACACACACACACACACACACACACACACACACACACACACACACACCTCACTTTACTTTGAACACCTTCAAAACACTCTCATAAATCATTGAATACTCACAAAAATACCTTTGAACATTTCCAAACAACACTGAAACACTTCCAAGACAACATTTTGAATACTCCCAAATAAGATTTGACAGCTCTAATTTATATACGCTTTCATATTTCATTAAATTACAACTCATCCCCCAAACTCCTCCCTCATTCTCCAGATTTTTACAACAGTATCACAAAAACTAACTCAGACACTTTATTTTGAACAACACCAAAAACACCATCAATTACCTTTGAATACTCCAAAAACATCATTCGAATACCCCCAAATCACCACTGAATACTCCCAGAACACCTTCATAAATACTCTTGCCCAACATTTGAACACCTTCAAAAACACCTTTGAATAGTCTCAAACACCATTTGAGTAGTACTAATACACCACTGAATTCAGTCAAAACACCACCAAAATCACCATAAACTAAGATCAACATCACAGACTAACACCCATTTTCACACAAATCCTCTCAAATCACTATAACCAAGACGATCCCACTCACCTCCAACTAAGATATAACATGAGTGCAAAAAAAAAAAAAAAACATGAACACAATCCAAACACACACGATCACTCACAACCCACAACACCCACCACAACAACCCACTTATAACATCTCTTTTTCGGTATCTCTAGTTCGACGACAACGCCCACAACCCACAACACCCACATCCAACAACACCCACAACCCACATCACCCACACTCCACAACAACAACCCACAACTTATAACCACTTTTCAGTATCTCTAGTTCGACAACAACACCCACAACCCACAACACCCACAACCCACAACACCCACAACCCACATCACCCACACCCCACAACACCCACAACAACAACCCACAACTTATAACCATTTTTCAGCATCTCTAGTTCGACAACAACACCCACAACCCACAACACTCACAACCCACAATACCCACAACCCACAACACCCACAACCCACATCACCCACACCCCACAACACCCACAACAACAACCCACAACTTATAACCACTTTTCAGCATCTCTAGTTCGACAACAACACCCACAACCCACAACACTCACAACCCACAACACCCACAACAACAACCCAATTATAACAACTTTTTTTATATCTCTAGTTCGACAACAACACCCACAACCCACAACACCCACAACAACAACCCACTTATAACAACTTCTTTGATATCTCTAGTTCGACAACAACACCCACAACCCACAACACCCACAACCCACATCACCCACAACCCACAATTTTTTCTCGTTTTAACTAATTTCATCAGAAAAAGTCACAACAACAACCCACTTTAACATCTTTTCGTTATCTCTAGTTCGACAACAACACCCAGAACACCCACAACACCTACAACCCACAACACCCCACAACACCCACAACAACAACCCACTTATAACATCTTTTTTCGATATGTCTAGTTCGACAACAATACCCACAACTCTCATCACTTACCAATTTATTCTCAAGTTTTTCCTCTTTCGATACAAATTTTTCCCCCTTCTTTTAATTGAATCTTAAAATGTAATACACATTCCTCCCTACATTACTAAAATTCTAATAAAATCCTCTCAATTCCCATCTCCTTGTATCCACATAAACTGATAATATACTCACAACAACTAATCATCTCACTACCCAACTACTGCGACATGTTTCTACACCCTCCATTCTTTTCCAATGCATCATAACTTTTCACTTCCATAATTTCTTTTAAAATATTCACACATTACCTTTATTTTCAGTAAAATCCCCCCCCCCATATTTCATTAAATTTCTAATGGAACCCTCCCCAAACCCCTCTCCATCTCACCCACATTTCTTCACACCCACTCACCAGTCTCCCAACACACCTCTTCAAAACAAACACAAAAATCACATTTCACGTCCACAAATGCATCTCAGCACTCATCTCAAATCCACTAAAATCACTGTAACCAAGTTATTCACAAAATTCTATGACCACCTAACACACACAGACAACTCACTTTACTTTGAACACTACCAAAAACACCATCAATTACCATTGAATGCTCCAAAAACATCATTTGAACACCCCCCCCCCCCAAATCATCACTGAATACTCCCAGAACACCTTCAAAAATACTCCTGCACATGATTTGAACACCCTCAAAAACATCATCAAACGCATTTGAATACTCCCAAATACATCACTGAATTCAGTCAAAACACCACCAAAATCACCATAAACTAAGATCAACATTTACATATAAATATTCCAATATTGCAGCACGTTGAATCGCTTGAAAATGCCTCAAAATACTTCTGAATACCTTAAAACCTAAAATTACTGACGATATTACTAAATACTGAATATTATTATAATCTCATTGCAGTATTGGTTAATATCAATTATTTCCACACTTCTTTTTTGTAGTTCTTAAACGCTTGAGGTTACCGTTAGGTAACTCTTTCATGGGCAAGCATAAAGAAGTGAACAGTTCCAAATAATAGCCAGTCATTTAGTACATGATTCATTATCAATTGAAAAAATATAGCCTTGTAATACACATATGCCTAAGCACTGCTCACTGGTCAAAACAAAGGCTCATATATTGCTTCAAAAATTGTATTTTCATTGCTCAGAAAACACTATTTATTATAGCATTCATTAATAAAATATATTTTGGGACAGCATGGTAAAAAGCTTTTCATTTCGTTTGCTTGTTTACTAATACATGATGGGCCAGCATTGCTTCAGAGCTGGTGTCAGTTACCTTTCAGTGACATACACTTACTTCCGTAGCTGGCATTCAGGGTGGTCAAGAATACACCTGTCACACGTTAGCTAAGCCCTTGTTGTGTCCACGCACACTAAGAACCAGTTCGCATAATTAAGCGTGATTGCCTGTATTTTTAAGTGACTGGCCTGCAGACAGATCACCAGTTAGAAATCACTGGTTTTTTATAAACACTCATGTATCATGAATACTGGCTTCCTATAGTCGATCAAATCCATTATCATCCTGTCAACACTTTTCAATAAAGCATCACTGTGCCTCTGGGCAAGCATCACCTCATTCGTAAGCTGCCGAGTTGATGAGCATGAAAATACTTGTTTTTTAAAGAATTTCATTAAAAAGACATACAAAAATGGTTACAACATCACCAACATCTGAAACGGTCAACATGGGCCAACATGAAAGCAACTATGGCAATATCTGAGTACTATAAAATAATACAGAGAGGCCATAATAACTTATGTTTAAGTATTTCAATCGCAATTTTAGATACATGATACAGGCATCAGCCTAGTCATTACCTTCAATTCCATGGCCATTTTAATATACATCTAAAGCTAAGCATTATACTCAGCATCACGACGTAGGAGCCAGAGTGTAGTAGGTGGTGTTGGAGTGGTGATGGTTGCTCTGGCTCCTACGTCGTGATGGCTCGTCGGGATAAAATATCTCTTTGTGATATACGGATGAATAAGAAAGGATGTTTTAGGGATGAGGGTGAGAAATGTGATATGTAACATAGATGAGAAATGATAAATGTGGTATGAATGTTCAGTTTGAGAAAAAAAATGTGTAAAACAATTTTATGTTTTGACATAAATTTGGTGGGTAAATTGTATTAATATTTTTTGTTGATGAATAGTTAACATGAACTTAGTAAAGTGATTGTGTATTAGTTGGAAGTGTGTGACTTAGTTCTAGTAATGTCTCATGACATGGTAAATTTTTTTGTGCTTATGTCTTATATTTATTGTCAATATGTCAATTACAGGTTTTGGTGTATGTCTTAGTTATGATGTGTATGTCTTAGTTGGAGGTGAATGTCTTAGATTTGGTGTGTATGTCTCATGTCTTAAATTTGCGATTGAAATGTATAAGTTGTGGGTGTCTGTGTATTATTTTTATTTTTTGTGATGGTGATATGTTATAGTGCTCATGTTATGTTATAGATGTTGGTGGAAGTGTCGTGGTATTTTTGTGTATGTCTTATTTTTGTGCGAATGTTTAAAAAATAAGTGTTTTCAGTGATCATAGTAGTTTTGAGATGAATGATCTTAGATTTTTGGTGATCTTGGTGAAGAGTGTTGATAGATGATGGTAAACATGATATGGAATTGGTGATCGTGATTTTTGAGTGAATGTTTATAAAAAAATGAGTGATTTCTGTGATCTTAGTAGTGGGGTCATAAAATCTGGTAATCGTCTTGGTTATAGTGTTCTTAGATATTGTGGGTACAACAGGTTGAAACAAGGTGTGTTGGGTGTGATGTGACCACCAAGTAAACACAGATGGGAGTGTGACGTCACTGGAGGTGACCTCGCCGGTCCTGTGGGGTGTGACATCGTGTGTTGGTGGTAGTGAGGTGAGTGCGCTGAGATATTGTCAAATATGATTTTTTTGTGTGTGAATGTTTATAAGAAATGAGTGTTTTCTGAGGTATTAGTGGTTTTTGAGGTAAGTAAATATGGGCGTTTGTTGATGGTGGTTGTCTTAGATTTATATGTGCACAAGATATGTTTTCAGTTGATTGTGATCATGTACTAGGTGTTTGAGTATTAGGTTTGTGTTCATGCTTTTTTTTATGCGCCCATGGGGAGGGAGTTCTTGGTTATAGTGATTTGAGGGGATTTCTATAAAAAGGGTGTTAGATGGTGATGTTAAACTTAGTTTCTGGTGATTTTGAGGGTGTTTTGGTAGTATTCAGTGGTGATTTGGTAGTAATCAGTAGTGTTTTGGGAGTATTCGGAGGTGTTTTTGAAGGTGTTCAAATGACGTGCAGAGTATTTTTTGAAGATGTTCAGTGGTGTTTTGGTGTTGTTCAGAGTTGGTTCAAAGCTAGTCAGCGTGTTAGTTATGGTAATGTCTCATGTTATAAGTGTATGAGTTAGTTTTTTTTGTGTGCTAATGTTGTAAAGTCTGGAGAATGAGGGAGGAGTTTGGTGGATGAGATGTAATTTCGGTTAATGAAATGTGTAAGTATGAATGTAAATTGGTGGGTGAGTTAGAGAAGACAAAATGTTACGTGATCTTAGTAAAAGTATAGATAGTTTTAGTGATCTTCGTTATGATGATGTTTTAAGAGAATGTGCACAAAATATGTGTGATCTTAGTGGTGGGGTTATAGAATTTGGTAAAGTCTTGATTGTGGTGATCTTAGATATTGGAGATATAACAGGTTGAAACAAGTAGCTTCCTCTCAATAAGTTAAATGAAGTAAAAGTGGGGTGTGACGTCGTCAAGTAAACACAGGATGGAGTGTGATGTCATGGGAGGTATCCCTATCTGTGCTGGTATGTGTTGGTGGTAGTGAGAGGAGTGTATTAGATATTGTATGGAGTTGATGATTGTGAATTTTTGTGCGAATGTTTATAAAAATGAGTGGTCATTGATGATAGTTGATGGATGTCTTAGTTTTTTTTTTTTGTGTGTGTGTGTGTACATGTTATGTTTTCAGTTGGTGGTGATCCTGCTGTAAGTGTTTCGGTGTTGTTTGGAAATGTTCAAAGGTGTTTTTTTTTTTGTAAGTATTCAAATGTTTTATGAGAATGTTTTTCTTTTTTTTCTTTTTTTTGCGCTCATGTTATATAATAGTTAGAGGTGAGTGAGATCGTCTTGGTTATAGTGATCTGAGGGGATTTCTATAAAATGGGTGTTAGTTGGTGGTGTTGATCTTAGTTTCTGGTGATTTTTAGTAGAGTTTGGGCAGTATTCAGTGGTGTTTTGGTAGTATTCAAGGGATGAAAGTTAAGACACTTGTGCAACATCTGGTTATCTTTATTGTAAACGTTTCGCCATCCAGTGGCTTTATCAATACAAATTCTTGGACATAATTAGAAAACAGAAGAACTATATACAAAAGATGAGGTAATCAGTCCCTCAGCCTTGGAGGTGGTGTTTACAACACCGTGGTTGTAGAGATTCTGAAGCACAGGTAAGGAGACTGGCGCTTATATAGGCGTCAGTGAAGAGAGACGTGTAACAGACGAGGGCATAGTCACTGGTAGGCGGGATTTCCCAGTGGAAGTAGGTCCTTCCCAAATTGATGGGCTAGTTGTAGAAGTCGTGAAGAAGGTCATGTAGATGTCCTCTGAATCAAGATACCATGATGTTGCAGTGCCTGACAAGTTGTGCAAGACAGGTATACAATACCGACAAGATGAAAGTTAAGACACTTGTGCAACATCTGGTTATCTTTATTGTAAACGTTTCGCCATCCAGTGGCTTTATCAATACAAATTCTTGAACATAATTAGAAAACAGAAGAACTATATACAACTTGTCAGGCACTGCAACATCATGGTATCTTGATTCAGAGGACATCTACATGACCTTCTTCACGACTTCTACAACTAGCCCATCAATTTAGGAAGGACCTACTTCCACTGGGGAATCCCGCCTACCAGTGACTATGCCCTCGTCTGCTACACGTCTCTCTTCACTGACGCCTATATAAGAGCCAGTCTCCTTACCTGTGCTTCAGAATCTCTACAACCACGGTGTTGTAAACACCACCTCCAAGGCTGAGGGACTGATTACCTCATCTTTTAAATACAGTTCTTCTGTTTTCTAATTATGTCCAAGAATTTGTATTGATAAAGCCACTGGATGGCGAAACCTTTACAATAAAGATAACCAGATGTTGCACAAGTGTCATAACTTTCATCTTGTCGGTATTGTATACCTGTCTTGCACAGTATTCAAAGGAGTTTGATGATGTATTTGGAATATTCATATATAAATGTTGATCTTAGTTTATGGTGATTTTGGTGGTGTTTTGACTGAATTCAGTGGTGTATTTGGGAGTATTCAAATGGGTTTGATGATGTTTTTGATGGTGTTCAAATCATGTGCAAGAGTATTTTTGAAGGTGTTCTGGGAGTATTCAGTGATGATTTGGGGGGGGTGTTCAAATGATGTTTTTGGAGTATTCAATGGTGTTTTTGGTAGTGTTCAAAGTAAAGTGAGTTGTCTGTGTGTGTTAGGTGGTCATAGAATTTTGTGAATAACTTGGTTACAGTGATTTTAGTGGATTTGAGATGGGTGCTGAGATGCATTTGTGGATGGGAAATGTGATTTTTGTGTTTGTTTTGAAGAGGTGTGTTGGGAGACTGGTGAGTGGATGTGAAGAAATGTGGGTGAGATGGAGAGGGGTTTGGGGAGGGTTGTATTAGAAATTTAATGAAATATGGGGGGGGGGGATTTTACTGAAAATAAAGGTAACGTGTGAATATTTTAAAAGAAATTATAGAAGTGAAAAGTGATGCATTGGAAAAGAATGGAGGGTGTAGAAACATGTCGCAGTAGTTGGGTAGTGAGATGATTAGTTGTTGTGAGTATATTATCAATTTATGTGGATACAAGGAGATGGGTATGGAGAGGATTTTATTAGAATTTTAGTAATGTAGGGAGGAATGTGTATTACATTTTAAGATTCAATTAAAAGAAGGGGGAAAATTTTGTATCGAAAGAGGAAAAATTGTGAATAAATTGGTAAGTGATGAGAGTTGTGGGTATTGTTGTCGAACTAGACATATCGAAAAAAGATGTTATAAGTGGGTTGTTGTTGTGGGTGTTGTGGGGTGTTGTGGGTTGTGGGTGTTGTGGGGTGTTGTGGGTTGTGGGTGTTGTGGGGTGTTGTGGGTTGTAGGTGTTGTGGGTGTTGTGGGTGTTGTTGTCGAACTAGAGATAACGAAAAGATGTTATAAGTGGGTTGTTGTTGTGACTTTTTCTGATGAAATTAGTTAAAACGAGAAAAAATTGTGTTGTGGGTGATGTGGGTTGTGGGTGTTGTGGGTTGTGGGTGTTGTTGTCGAACTAGAGATATCAAAAAAGTTGTTATAAGTGGGTTGTTGTTGTGGGTGTTGTGGGTTGTGAGTGTTGTGGGTTGTGGGTGTTGTTGTCGAACTAGAGATGCTGAAAAGTGGTTATAAGTTGTGGGTTGTTGTTGTGGGTGTTGTGGGGTGTGGGTGATGTGGGTTGTGGGTGTTGTGGGTTGTGGGTGTTGTGGGTTGTGAGTGTTGTGGGTTGTGGGTGTTGTTGTCGATCTAGAGATGCTGAAAAGTGGTTATAAGTTGTGGGTTGTTGTTGTGGGTGTTGTGGGGTGTGGGTGATGTGGGTTGTGGGTGTTGTGGGTTGTGGGTGTTGTGGGTTGTGTGTGTTGTTGTCGAACTAGAGATACCGAAAAAGAGATATTATAAGTGGGTTGTTGTTGTGGGTGTTGTGGGTTGTGAGTGATCGTGTGTGTTTGGATTGTGTTCATGTTTTTTTTTTTTTTTTGCACTCATGTTATATCTTAGTTGGAGGTGAGTGGGATCGTCTTGGTTATAGTGTTTTGAGAGGATTTGTGTGAAAATGGGTGTTAGTCTGTGATGTTGATCTTAGTTTATGGTGATTTTGGTGGTGTTTTAACTGAATTCAGTGGTGTATTAGTAGTAGTATTCAAAGGTGTTTTTGAAGGTATTCAAATGATGTGCAAGAGTATTTATGAAGGTGTTCTGGGAGTATTCAGTGGTGATTTGGGGGTATTCGAATGATGTTTTTGGAGTATTCAAAGGTAATTGATGGTGTTTTTGGTGTTGTTCAAAATAAAGTGTCTGAGTTAGTTTTTGTGATACTGTTGTAAAAATCTGGAGAATGAGGGAGGAGTTTGGGGGATGAGTTGTAATTTAATGAAATATGTAAGCGTAGATAAATTAGAGCTGTCAAATCTTATTTGGGAGTATTCAAAATGTTGTCTTGGAAGTGTTTCAGTGTTGATTGGAAATGTTCAAACGTATTTTTGTGAGTATTCAATGATTTATGAGTGTTTTGAAGGTGTTCAAAGTAAAGTGAGGTGTGTGTGTGTGTGTGTGTGTGTGTGTGTGTGTGTGTGCGTATTAACTTCGTAATATGTAAAATTGTGACTAGTGAATTTATCGAAAAGTGGTTGTAAGTGTTGTGGTGACTTTTTCTGATGAAATAGCTAAAACGAGAAAAATGTCTAGACTTTTGTTGTATTTTGAAAAGAAATTGTGGATTGTTGTGGGTATTAACGAAAAAATGTGGAATTATTTGGGTTATCCTGGGTTAAGAGGGAAAATGTTTTCCCTATGATGTATATGAAATGCATTGGTTGTATAATAAATAGTGTTATCCTGCATTTTAAGTTAATGTCTGCTCGACAAGATTCAGCCTGTGTGTGCGGTCATCACGTGACGTCACTGACATAGGGGGAAGTCGACAAGATTCAGCCTGTATGTGTGAGGTCATCACGTGACGTCACTGACCGCCGAGTAAACACAGGTGGGGTGACGTCACACTTGTTTAGACCTGTAGTAAGAGAAAGTACCATGCCCCATAGGAGGAGTTCATTTGAATGCTTTCCCCGAGAGGGGAGAATCCAAAAACTTGATCCAAGGAGATGGAGTCTTGGTATTATCGAGAAAACCTTGATCCAAGGAGATGGAGACTTGGTATTATCGAGAAAACCTTGATCCAAGGAATTGGAGCAAGGAATTTGGGATGCAAGTGGAAGTCCATTTTGAATGCTTACCCCAGAGGGGGGAATCCAAAAAACTTGATCCGAGGAGATCGTAAGAAAATGAAATTCAAAAAAAAAAAAATGGGATAGTGTTGAAGGTGGGAGGGGGAACCTCAAAAATTTGATCCGAGGAGATCATAAGAAAATGAAATTAAAAAAAAATAAAAAAAAAATCGGAAAAAAATTCGGGGCTCGGGGGCGATCCGGACGACGCTGCAGAAGGCGCAGCAGAAGGCGCGGGCGGGCTCGAGGGCGCGGCGGGCGGGCGCTAGGGCGGGGGCGGGTGGGGGGCGCGGGGGGGGAGGGGGCGGGGGGGGTTGTGGGTGGGGTGGTCTCGAAGGCGAGGTGGTCTCGAGGGCGAGGTGGTCTCGAGGGTGAGGTATTCTCGAGGGCGAGGTCAAGGTCATTAACATATAGGTGTGAAAAGGAGTCTGCTCAGGAAAGGGAGCCCCTCAGGAAAAGGAGCCACTCAGCCGCAGCCCTTTTCAGGAGGAGCCACTCAGGAAGAGACCACTCTGTAGAAGGAGCCACTGAGCCACCTTCAGCACTACTTATATATATATATGTATATATATATATATATATATATATATATATATATATATATATATATATATATATATATATATATATATATATATATATATATATATATATATATATATATATATATATATATATATATATATATATATATATATATATATATATATATATATATATATATATATATATATATATATATATATATATATATATATATATATATATATATATATATATATATATATAAATATAGGGAGGTACCACCTCTAGAACTGTCATGGGGACCCTCATCCTCAGAGAAAAGAATAAACTTGCTTCAGGGAAAACTCAAGGTTTTCCCTGAAGCTGTTTGAGAATTTTCTCCTACCAACCCCTATATTTCAAGTATGTTTTATTTAAAGGCAAAATACATTGCCAAACATTCACAAAAATACAACAAAAAGTAAAACAACATAGGTAACTCAGAGCTACATCTCGAATACTTCGTCCAGCTCCCTTTCGGTGGGCCGCTTGCCCAGAATGCTGCAGGCATTTCCTCTCTGGATCGCAACACTGAGTCTCTGAAAGAGGAAGCTGGTCGCCCTGTGGTCCTTGGTTTCTATGATGAGCTTTTCACCCAGCTCTTTGAGGAACTTTAGAGCACACTTGCCCCATGCTCCAAGGGTCTCCGACCCTATTGGAATGAAATTATAGCAAGGGAGAAGGTCTTCAAATTTTCGGATCTTCTGGGTTTCCCTGTGGCTGGCAGCTCCACCCCCTTCCACTACAGAGTATGGCAAGTAGGTGTCTGCCAATGTGGCAGCACAGGTGTAGTCCCAGGCAATCTGCTTTCCATCCTTCCAGGGTAGCATAGTGGCTCCATCAGGACGCTTTTGACTTCCATCAGACCTCTGTACTTGGGGTTCCCGTTGAGCTGGGCAACGGGCTGTAGGGAGGCTTCTCTTTATTATGTCATTGATCTCCTCATGTCTGGCATACTTCCCTTCTGCTGTGTGGCACACGAGACCATGAAGTCCGAATTGATCACCTGTCGCTCTGCCGCAAATACACCTATGTTCGGTGAGGATGGGGGCGGCTAGGCGAAGAGCAACACCAATCCGAATGGCCTGTGGGTCGAGACGGGTCCCCAGGGAGGAATTGGGAATAGCTAACAGGAAATCTCCTGAGTGTGGTGCCTTCACTGCCAGGAGACGAGCTTTGTTCTTTCCTGAAGCATTGGAGAGCATTGTGTTGGCGATTTTTTCCATGATCGGTTTGTCCCAGTGGGACTGTTTGTGCTGTTTGGGAGGAGCTGGTCTACTGGAGGAGTCTGTAAGGGTGTCCCACCGAATCGCTGCTTCAGTAAACCTGGGGTCTTGAGCTCCTACCAAGTCTCTCAAGCGTTCGGGCACTGTCTTCTTGACTAATGCACTGGAAGCCAAACACGAAGACAGAAAAGCAGGTAAAGCAACATGCGATGCTTTACGCACCCCTATACCTCCAAGTCGCACTGGGAGGGTTGCCTGATCCCATTGCTCATCCTCTAGTGACAGGTTCAGTGCCTTCTTAAAAGTTGATCTCAGGTGTGTGTCATATTCATCGAGTGTTGGGTTGTCATAAGAGGGTGCACACCTCAAGAAGTAAGTGAGTCTTGGCATAGTAAGACACCTTGTGAGGAGATACAGAGCATCATGGGCATCAAGATCGCTTATTCTCTCCTCCATTCTCATCAGGTCATTCAATTTGTCCCTGAGGACAGTATCGATGGCCTGGTGACCCAGCGGTGCCCCCAAGAGGGTACTGTTGGACGGAGTTGTAGTTGAGACTTCTGGGAGAATTCTTTGCACAGCATTGATTATTTCCTGGTTCGCTGTGATGATTTCACACTTGGAGGGATTGAGGATGAGTCCCAAGTCTTCTCCCTGTGTTTTCACCAGTTGTAGGTCCCCCACGAGGGACTCTTCAGTACCTGCCAGAGTGCCGTCATCCAGGTACCAGATATTGAACTCACTGCGTAGGCTGGAAGTTAGTTCTCTTACTGCCAAGCAGAAGAGAAGTATAGCGAGTGGGTCACACTGCTGAACACCCTCTGATGATTGAATTTCATGTTCTCCAAACAAAAGAATTGAGGGTTTGCTGTAGCCGGCTGAAATGAAGGGAAAGAGACTAGGGAACCGAACCCGAACAGCTGGCAAAACGGCATCTCTCCTCACCATATTAAAGGCATTTCTAAAATCAAGTTTGACTATGGCCTTGTCTTCTGGTAGGTCCCTGATGTAGGCCCTTGCCGCATGAGCTGCAGCTTCACTGCCTTGAGAGATCCCAAAGCCCAGTTGGTGTGGCTGGAGTAAAGTGGCAGCTTCTAGGCGAATGTTTCTAACTGCTGCTTTGGCAACAAGACGGCGAAGAGTGTTTCCAACTGCAATGGGTCTGATTCCCCCATCCCTCTTCTTCAAAGCACATAGTGAGGCTCCAAAAAAGAAAGGTTTAATTTCTTCCGGGATTCGCCCAGCCAGGCAATTGTTGACGAAAGTTGTTAACTCGGTGAGAAGAATTGATGCAGATTTAACTCTCTCCAGGTAAACTCCAGGTAATATATATATATATATATATATATATATATATATATATATATATATATATATATATATATATATATATATATATATATATATATATATATATATATATATTATATATATATATATATATATATATATATATATATATATATATATATATATATACATACATACATATATACATATATATATATATATATATATATATATATATATATATATATATATATATATATATATATATATATATATATATATATTTATATATATATGTATATATATATACATATATATATATATATATATATATATATATATATATATATATATATATATATATATATATATGTATATATATATATATATATATATATATATATATATATATATATATATATATATATATATATATATATATATATATATATATATATATATATATATATGTATATGTATATATATATATATATGTATATGTGTATATATATATATGTATATGTATATATGTATATATGTATATATATATATATATATATATATATATATATATATATATATATATATATATATATATATATATATATATATATATATATATATATATATATATATGTATATTTATATATATATATATATATATATATATATATATATATATATATATATATATATATATATATATATATATATATATATATATATATATATATATATATATATATATATATATATATATATATATATATATATATATATATATATATATATATATATATATATATATATATATATATATATATATATATATATATATATATATATATATATATATATATATATATGTATTACCTGGAGTTTACCTGGAGAGAGTTCTGGGGGTCAACGCCCCCGCGGCCCGGTCTGTGACCAGGCCTACTGGTGGATCAGAGCCTGATCAACCAGGCTGTTACTGCTGGCTGCACGCAAACCAACGTACGAGCCACAGCCCGGCTGATCAGGAACCGACTTTAGGTGCTTGTCCAGCGCCAGCTTGAAGACTGCCAGGGGTCTGTTGGTAATCACCCTTATGTATGCTGGGAGGCAATTGAACAGTCTCGGGCCCCTGACACTTATTGTATGGTCTCTTAACGTGCTAGTGATACCCCTGCTTTTCATTGGGGGGATGTTGCATCGTCTGCCAAGTCTTTTGCTTTCGTAGTGAGTGATTTTCGTGTGCAAGTTCGGTACTAGTCCCTCTAGGATTTTCCAGGTGTATATAATCATGTATCTCTCCCGCCTGCGTTCCAGGGAATACAGGTTCAGGAACCTCAAGCGCTCCCAGTAATTGAGGTGTTTTATCTCCGTTATGCGCACCATGAAGGTTCTCTGTACATTTTCTAGGTCAGCAATTTCACCTGCCTTGAAAGGTGCTGTTAGTGTGCAGCAATATTCCAGCATAGATAGAACACGTGACCTGAAGAGTGTCATCATGGGCTTGGCATCCCTCGTTTTGAAGGTTCTCATTATCCATCCTGTCATTTTTCTAGCAGATGCGATCGATACAATGTTATGGTCCTTGAAGGTGAGATTCTCCGACATGATCACTCCCAGGTCTTTGACGTTGGTGTTTCGCTCTATTTTGTGGCCAGAACTTGTTTTGTACTCTGATGAAGATTTAATTTCCTCGTGTTTACCATATCTGAGTAATTGAAATTTCTCATCGTTGAACTTCATATTGTTTTCTGCAGCCCACTGAAAGATTTGGTTGATGTCCACCTGGAGCCTTGCAGTGTCTGCAATGGAAGACACTGTCATGCAGATTCGGGTGTCATCTGCAAAGGAAGACACGGTGCTGTGGCTGACATCCTTGTCTATGTCAGATATGAGGATGAGGAACAAGATGGGAGCGAGTACTGTGCCTTGTGGAACAGAGCTTTTCACCGTGCCTGCCTCGGACTTTACTCTGTTGACTACTACTCTCTGTGTTCTGTTAGTGAGGAAATTATAGATCCATCGACCGACTTTTCCTGTTATTCCTTTAGCACGCATTTTGTGCTCTATTACGCCATGGTCACACATGTCGAAGGCTTTTGCAAAGTCTGTATATATTACATCTGCATTCTTTTTGTCTTCTAGTGCATCTAGGACCTTGTCGGAGAGATCCAATAGTTGAGACAGACAAGAGTGACCTGTTCTAAACCCATGTTGCCCTGGGTTGTGCCGAATAGGCAGAACTTGCGATCTTGGCTTAAATAGCAACGCTCATCTTGCAATATAGGACAAGCGAAAATTTGTGTATGCAATAATTTCGCCAAAATCATTCTGAACCCAATGAAAAAAATATATTTGACTGTGTTTGTTTAGTATTAAATTATTGTAAACAAATCTAAAATATATTTAGTTGAGTTAGGCTAAAATAAATTGTTCTTGTTATAATAAGGTTAGGTAAGTTTTCTAAGATTCTTTTGGTGCAAAATTATAAATTTTCACATCAACATTAATGAAAAAAATATATCTTTAAACGTATAAGAGAAAATTTCAGAAAGGACTTAATTTTAAATGAGTTCTTGTTAATTGGCCAGTTTTACATATTCGGCACGACATATTTTTTTATTTTATTATCCCGCTGGCCGATTCCCACCAAGGCAGGGTGGCCCGAAAAAGAAAAACTTTCACCATCATTCACTCCATCACTGTCTTGCCAGAAGGGTGCTTTACACTACAGTTTTTAAACTGCAACATTAACACCCCTCCTTCAGAGTGCAGGCACTGTACTTCCCATCTCCAGGACTCAAGTCCGGCCTGCCGGTTTCCCTGAATCCCTTCATAAATGTTACTTTGCTCACACTCCAACAGCACGTCAAGTATTAAAAACCATTTGTCTCCATTCACTCCTATCAAACACGCTCACGCATGCCTGCTGGAAGTCCAAGCCCCTCGCACACAAAACCTCCTTTACTCCCTCCCTCCAACCTTTCCTAGGCCGACCCCTACCTGGCCTTCCTTCCACTACAGACTGATACACTCTTGAAGTCATTCTGTTTCGCTCCATTCTCTTTACATGTCCGAACCACCTCAACAACCCTTCCTCAGCCCTCTGAACAACAGTTTTGGTAATCCCGCACCTCCTCCTAACTTCCAAACTATGAATTCTCTGCATTATATTCACACCACACATTGCCCTCAGACATGACATCTCCACTGCCTCCAGCCTTCTCCTCGCTGCAACATTCATCACCCACGCTTCACACCCATATAAGAGCGTTGGTAAAACTATACTCTCATACATTCCCCTCTTTGCCTGCAAGGACAAAGTTCTTTGTCTCCACAGACTCCTAAGTGCACCACTCACTCTTTTTCCCTCATCAGTTCTATGATTCACCTCATCTTTCATAGACCCATCCGCTGACACGTCCATTCCCAAATATCTGAATACGTTCACCTCCTCCATACTCTCTCCCTCCAATCTGATATCCAATCTTTCATCACCTAATCTTTTTGTTATCCTCATAACCTTACTCTTTCCTGTATTCACCTTTAATTTTCTTCTTTTGCACACCCTACCAAATTCATCCACCAATCTCTGCAACTTCTCTTCAGAATCTCCAAAGAGCACAGTGTCATCAGCAAAGAGCAGCTGTGACAACTCCCACTTTGTGTGTGATTCTTTATCTTTTAACTCCACGCCTCTTGCCAAGACCCTCGCATTTACTTCTCTTACAACCCCATCTCTAAATATATTAAACAACCACGGTGACATCACACATCCTTGTCTAAGGCCTATATATATATATATATATATATATATATATATATATATATATATATATATATATATATATATATATATATATATATATATATATATATATATATACATATATATATATATATATATATATATATATATATATATATATATATATATATATATATATATATATATATATATATATATATATATATATATATATATATATTTATTATCACACTGGCCGATTCCCACCAAGGCAGGGTGGCCCGAAAAAGAAAAACTTTCACCATCATTCACTCCATCACTGTTTTGCCAGAAGGGTGCTTTACACTACAGTTTTTAAACCGCAACATTAACACCCCTCCTTCAGAGTGCAGGCACTGTACTTCCCATCTCCAGGACTCAAGTCCGGCCAGCCTGTTTCCCTGAACCCCTTCATAAATGTTACCCTGCTCATACTCCAACAGCACGTCAAGTATTAAAAACCATTCGTCTCCAGTCACTCCCATCAAACACGCTCACGCACGCCTGCTGGAAGTCCAAGCCCCTCGCACACAAAACCTCCTTTACCCCCTCCCTCCAGCCTTTCCTAGGCCGACCCCTACCCCGCCTTCCTTCCACTACAGATTGATACACTCTTGAAGTCATCCTGTTTCGCTCCATTCTCTCTATATGTCCGAACCACCTCAACAACCCTTCCTCAGCCCTCTGGACAACAGTTTTGGTAATCCCGCACCTCCTCCTAACTTCCAAACTACGAATTCTCTGCATTATTTTCACACCACACATTGCCCTCAGACATGACATCTCCACTGCCTCCAGCCTTCTCCTCGCTGCAACATTCATCACCCATGCTTCACTCCCATATAAGAGTGTTTGTAAAACTATACTCTCATACATTCTCATCTTTGCCTCCAAGGACAAAGTTCTTTGTCTCCACAGACTCCTAAGTGCACCACTCACCCTTTTCCCCTCATCAATTCTACGATTCACCTCATCCTTCATAGACCCATCCGCTGACACGTCCACTCCCAAATATCTGAATACATTCACCTCCTCCATACTCTCTCCCTCCAATCTGATATCCAATCTTTCATCACCTAATATTTTTGTTATCCTCATAACCTTACTCTTTCCTGTATTCACTTTTAATTTTCTTCTTTTGCACACCCTACCAAATTCATCCACCAATCTCTGCAACTTCTCTTCAGAATCTCCCAAGAGCACAGTGTCATCAGCAAAGAGCAACTGTGACAACTCCCACTTTATGTGTGATTCTTTATCTTTTAACTCCACGCCTCTTGTCAAGGCCCTCGCATTTATTTCTCTTACAACCCCATCTAAAAATATATTAAACAACCACGGTGACATCACACATCCTTGTCTAAGGCCTACTTTTACTGGGAAATAAGTTCCCTCTTTCCTATGTACTCTAACTTGAACCTCACTATCCTCGTAAAAACTCTTCACTGCTTTCAGTAACCTACCTCATACACCATACACCTGCAACATCTGCCACATTGCCCTCCTATCCACCCTGTCATACGCCTTTTCCAAATCCATAAATGCCACAAAGACCTCTTTAGCCTTATCTAAATACTGCTCACTTATACGTTTCACTGTAAATACCTGGTCCACACACCCCCTACCTTTCCTAAAGCCTCCTTGTTCATCTGCTATCCTATTCTCAGTCTTACTTTTAATTCTTTCAATAATAACTCTACCATACACTTTACCAGGTATACTCAACAGACTTATCCCCCTATAATTTTTGCACTCTCTTTTGTCCCCTTTGCCTTTATACAAAGGAACTATGCATGCTCTCTGCCAATCCCTAGGTACCTTACCCTCTTCCATACATTTATTAAATAATTGCACCAACCACTCCAAAACTATATCCCCACCTGCTTTTAACATTTCTATCTTTATCCCATCAATCCCGGCTGCCTTACCCCCTTTCATTTTACCTACTGCCTCACGAACTTCCCCCACACTCACAACTGGCTCTTCCTCACTCCTACAAGATGTTATTCCTTCTTGCCCTATACACGAAATCACAGCTTCCCTATCTTCATCAACATTTAACAATTCCTCAAAATATTCCCTCCATCTTCCCAATACCTCTAACTCTCCATTTAATAACTCTCCTCTCCTATTTTTAACTGACAAATCCATTTGTTCTCTAGGCTTCCTTAACTTGTTAATCTCATTCCAAAACTTTTTCTTATTTTCAACAAAATTTGTTGATAACATCTCACCCACTCTCTCATTTGCTCTCTTTTTACATTGCTTCACCACTCTCTTAACCTCTCTCTTTTTCTCCATATACTCTTCCCTCCTTGCATCACTTCTACTTTGTAAAAACTTCTCATATGCTAACTTTTTCTCCCTTACTTCTCTCTTTACATCTTCATTCCACCAATCGCTCCTCTTCCCTCCCGCACCCACTTTCCTGTAACCACAAACTTCTGCTGAACACTCTAACACTACATTTTTAAACCTACCCCATACCTCTTCGACCCCATTGCCTATGCTCTCATTAGCCCATCTATCCTCCAAAAGCTGTTTATATCTTTCCCTAACTGCCTCCTCTTTTAGTTTAAAAACCTTCACCTCTCTATTCCCTGATGCTTCTATTCTCCTTGTATCCCATCTACCTTTTACTCTCAGTGTAGCTACAACTAGAAAGTGATCTGATATATCTGTGGCCCCTCTATAAACATGTACTTCCTGAAGTCTACTCAACAGTTTTTATCTACCAATACATAATCCAACAAACTACTGTCATTTCGCCCTACATCATATCTTGTATACTTATTTATCCTCTTTTTCTTAAAATATGTATTACCTACCTCAGGGAAAACTCAAGGTTCTCCCCGGAGCTGTTTGAATATTTTCTTCTCCTACCACCCCCTATGTTTTATATTCTATGTGAACATTTATTATTAAACAGAGTACATTTACAGAAAACACAAACATGAATACAATGCTACAATGTATTAAAGTTCATGAATTTCCTCCAGCTCCTCCGAAGCCGGACGCGAGCCAAGTATGCAAGAAGCATTTCCCCTCTGGATGGCCATGCTGAGGAGCTGGAACATGAAAGTGGCTGCTGTTGGGTCCCTGGTGATGTCGATGAGTCTGGAACCCAGTTCTTTAAGGAAACGTGTGGCATGTTTTCCCCATGATTCCAAGGTCTCTAATCCCACTGGGACATATTGATATTGTTGGCTTATGTCCCTGTACTTGCCGATCTTGTACTCCTCCCTGTGGTCAGCAGCTCCTCCCTGTCGCCAGACACTGTGATGGATATAGGTGTCCACCAGTGTGGACACACAGGTATAGTCCCATGCTAAGAGCTTGCCATTCTTCCAAGGATATATGGTGATCCCATCGGGGCGGTTTGCTGAGTTGTGGGTATTGTTGGCTTGCTAGTGATCGGGGCTCCCTCTCAGCTGGGCATCCAGCTGTAGCAAGGGTTCTCTTTATGATGTCGTTGACCTCATTGTGTCTTGTATGCCAGCCCTTGGTTTTGGAACAGTTAAGACCATGTAGACCATATTGGTCGGCGTATGCATCGCCGCAAATACACATATATTCCGTTTGAATTGGGGCAGCAAGGCTCAGAGCCACTGCAATATGGAGGGTCTTAGGGTCGAGGCGCATTCCCATTGCCGATATGGGAACTGCTTGGAGGAAGTCCCCGGGGTGATGCGCGCTCATAGCTTGGAGACGGGCACTCTACCTGTCTGATGTTGCAGCCCTGAGCAAGTTGGCAAGCACCTTTTCAGTGATGGGGCCATCCCAGATTGACTGTTTATAAGCCAGTGCTGCACTACGGTTTGGTGCTGGAGCAGCAAGAGTCTCCCATTCAGTGATGGCACTGGCATAGATAGGGTCCTGTATTCCTGCTGAGTCACTGAGGTTGTTGGGAAGAATTTGTTGTTGGAAGAGGATAGGAAAGCTGGTAGGGCAATCTGGGAGGATCTGCGTACTCCCTGCCCCCCAGGCCTGACCGGAAGAGACGCTTGCAACCACTGTCCATCTTCAAGGGAAAGATTCAATATACTCTCTAGCATGGTCTTCAGGAGAGAGTCATATTCCTCGAGTTTCGGACTGCTGGCTGGGAAGCATCCCATGAAGAAAGTTTTGGGATTGACAGGCACCTGGTGAGTAGGTAGAAGGCATCATGTGTATCAATGTCTTTCATCCTGCCTTCCATCGTCCGGAGGTCTGATATTTTTTTTTTCTAGGATCAGATCGATGGTATTGGACAAAAGAGGAGCGCCAAGGAGAGTGCTATTGGCTGAATCAATGGCTGGTGCTCCTGGTAAAACAGCACTAATATTCTGGATCATCTGTGGATTGGTAGACACTATTTAGCATTTGGTGGGGTTTAAAGATAGTCTCAGGTTTTCTCCCATGTCTTAAATTTTTCTGATGTCTTCTAGGAGAGATTCTGTTGTGCCAGCTAGGGTACCATCATCCAAGAACCAGATATTGAGATCACTGAAGTGCACTTCTGTGACTTCCTTGATGACCTAACAGAATAGAAAGGAAGCGAGATGGTCCACCTGTTGCACACTCTCACATGAATCAATTTCGTGGTCCCTAAACAATAGTTTAGAAGTCACACTGTAACACGATTTTTTGAAGGGATAGAGGGAAGGGAAGTTTCTAGAAACTGCTTGAAGATCAGCATCCCTTCTGACTAAGTTGAAAGTATTGACAAAGTCCAATTTGATCAAAATTTTTTCATCGGACATGTTGTTGATGTATACTCGTGCTGCTGTTGAACACCAAAACCGAGCTGAGTTGGTTTCAACATTGCAACAGCCTCTTGATTCACCCTTCTTACTGCAACCTTGGCGACTAGGCGCCGAAGGGTGTTGCCCACTGCAATGGGCCTGATTCCTCCATCCTTTTTCCGGAGGGCACACAATGAGGCACCAAAGAAAAGTGGTCTAATGGCCTCTGGGACACTGCCAGCCAGGCACAGGTTGGAAAATTTGGTGAGTTCAGACAGCAACCTCTCTGAAACCTCACCAAGTGCTGGATTGAGCATTTGTTTTAAGTGTTGAGTCTTTAAAGCTGTGAAACCTGCTGAGTCCTGTGGAAATGACATAACAGCTTTGTACACCTTAGCATCCTGTAAGGTTAGATGTTCTTCGCCTGCTGCAATGTCAGGGAGGTCAATTTGATTGCAGATTTGAGGTCCTCTATGGAGGTGAAGTCACGGTAGCTGTACTCACCTAATTGTGGTTGCAGGGGTCGAGACTCAGTTCCTGGCCCCGCCTCTTCACTGATCGCTACTGGGTCCTCTCTCTCTCTGCTGTCAGCTCTGTCTGCTGGAAGGGGCTGTTGGTTGTTCCCATTTGGAGCTCTCCTAGAGCCTAGACATCCATTGTGTGCACGGATGTTGCCAGTTGTGGGATTGAGTGCACTTTCCCTGTGGCACACCTGGCAGATACCTTGTGAACGACGGCTTTGACTCTGTCGTGAAGATTCCTGGGAACCGGGTATTTCAGCCGGCTACAGCAAACCCTCAGTTCTTTTGTTTGGAGAAAATTAAATTCTGTCATCAGAGGGTGTTCAGTAGGGTGACCCAATCGCTCCACTTCCCTTCTGCTTGGCAGCCTATGCAGCGAGCTCAGCATCTGGTACCTAGATGATGGCACTCTAGCAGGTACTGAAGAGTCCCTGTTAGAGAACCTACAACTGGTGAAAACACATGGAGAAGACATGGGACTCATCCTCAATCCCTCCAAGTGAGAAATCATTAGAGCTAACCATAAAATAATCAATGCTGTACGAAGAATCCTAACGGAAGTCTCTACTATCACTCCATCCACCCAAAGAGAGACCCCAGAAGACCCGCAAATATGAAGACCTTCCCCCTTGGTATAGCTTCATCCCAACAGGGTCGGAGACCCTTGGAGCATGGGGCAACTGTGCTCTAAAGTTCCTCAAAGACGTAGGTGAAAAACTCACCATAGAAATCAAAGACCACAGGGCGACCAGCTTTCTCTTTCAGAGTCTCAGTGTCGCGATCCAGAGAGGAAATGCCTGCAGCATTCTGGGCATGCAGCCAACCGCCCCGGGGAGCTGGACGAAGTATTCGAGATGTAGCTCTGAGTTGTTATCTATGTTGTTTTACTCCTTATTGTATGTTTGTCAATGTATTTGGTCAATGTAACTTGTTTTTAAATAGAGTATATGTAGAATATATAGGGGGTGGTAGCAGAAAGTTCTCAAACAGCTTCAGGGAGAACTTAGAGATTACCCTGAAGCAAGTTTATTCTTTTCTTTGAGGATGAGGGTCCCCAGGACAGTTCTAGAGGTGATACTTCCCTATATATATATTTATATATATATATATATATATATATATATATATATATATATATATATATATATATATATATATATATATATATATATATATATGTATATATATATATATATATATATATATATATATATATATATATATATATATATATATATATATGTATATGTATATATATATATATATATATATATATATATATATATATATATATATATATATATATATATATATATATGTATATATATATATATATATATATATATATATATATATATATATATATATATATATATATATATATATGTATATATATATATATATATATATATATATATATATATATATATATATATATATATATATATATATATATATATATATATATACAAATACGGCACGACATATATATATATATGTCGTGCCGTATTTGTAAAACTGGTCAATTAGCAAGAACTCATTGAAAGTTAAGTCCTTTCCAAAATTTTCTCTTATACGTTTAAAGATATATTTTTTTCATTAATGCTGATGTAAAAATTTATAATTTTGCTCCAAAAGAGTCTTAGAAAACTTACATAACCTTATTATAACATGCGCAATTTATTTTTGCCTATCCCAACTAAATATAGTTTAGATTTGTTTACAATAATTTAATACTAAACAAGCACAGTGAAATATATTTTTTTCATTAGGCTCAGAATGATTTTGGCGAAATTATTGCATACACAAATTTTCACTTGTCCTATATGGCAAGATGAGCGTTGCTATTTAAGCCAAGATCGCAAGTCCTGCCTATTCCGCACGACATATATATATTTATTTTTATTATTAACACACTGGCCGATTCCCACCAAGGTTGGGTGGCCGGAAAAAGAAAAATTTCACCATCATTCACTCCATCACTGTCTTGCCAGTAGGGTGCTTTACACTACAGATTTTAAACTGAAACATTAACACCCCTCCTTCAGAGTGCAGGCACTGTACTTCCCATCTCCAGGACTCAAGTCCGTCCTGCCGGTTTCCCTGAATCCCTTCGTAAATGTTACTTTGCTCACACTCCAACAGCACGTCAATTATTAAAACCCATTTGTCTCCATTCACTTCTATCAAACACGCTCACGCATGCCCGCTGGAAATCCAAGCCCCTCTCACACAAAACCTCCTTTACCCCATCCCTCCAACCTTTCCTAGGCCGACCCCTACCTGGCCTTCCTTCCACTACAGGCTGATACACTCTTGAAGTCATTCTGTTCCGCTCCATTCTCTCTACATGTCCGAACCACCTTAACAACCATTCCTCAGCCCTCTGGACAACAGTTTTGGTAATCCCGCACCTCCTCCTAACTTCCAAACTACGAATTCTCTGCATTATATTCTCACCACACATTGCCCTCAGACATGACATCTCCACTGCCTCCAGCCTTCTCCTCGCTGCAACATTCATCACCCATGCTTCACACCCATATAAGAGCGTTGGTAAAACTATACTCTCATACATTCCCCTCTTTGTCTCCAAGGACAAAGTTCTTTGTCTCCACAGACTCCTAAGTGCACCACTCACCCTTTTCCCCTCATCAATTCTATGATTCACCTCATCCTTCATAGACCCATCAGCTGACACGTCCACTCCCAAATATCTGAATACATTCACCTCCTCCATACTCTCTCCCTCCAATCTGATATCCAATCTTTCATCACCTAATCTTTTTGTTATCCTCATAACCTTACTCTTTCCTATATTCACTATTAATTTTCTTTTTTTGCATACCCTACCAAATTCATCCACCAATCTCTGCAACTTCTCTTCAGAATCTCCCAAGAGCACAGTGTCATCAGCAAAGAGCAACTGTGAAAACTCCCACTTTATATATGATCCTTTATCTTTTAACTCCACGCCTCTTGCCAAGACCCTCGCATTTACTTCTCTTACAACCCCATCTATAAATATATTAAACAACCACGGTGACATCACACATCCTTGTCTAAGGCCTACTTTTACTGGGAAAGAATCTCCCTCTTTCCTACATACTCTAACTTGAGCCTCACTATCCTCGTAAAAACTCTTCACTGCTTTCATTAACCTACCTCCTACACCATACACCTGCAACATCTGCCACATTGCCGCCCTATCCTCCGTGTCATACGCCTTTTCCAAATCCATAAATGCCACAAAAACCTCTTTAGCCTTATCTAAGTACTGTTCACTTACATGTTTCACTGTAAACACCTGGTCCACACATCCCCTACCTTTCCTAAAGCCTCCTTGTTTATCTGCTATCCTATTCTCCGTCTTACTCTTAATTCTTTCAATAATAACTCTACCATACACTTTACCAGGTATACTCAACAGACTTATCCCCCTATAATTTTTGCACTCTCTTTTGTCCCCTTTGCCTTTATACAAAGGAACTATGCATGCTCTCTGCCAATCCCTAGGTACCTTACCCTCTTCCATACATTTATTAAATAATTGCACCAACCACTCCAAAACTATATCCCCACCTGCTTTTAACATTTCTATCTTTATCCCATCAATCCCGGCTGCCTTACCCCCTTTCATTTTACCTACTGCCTCACGAACTTCCCCCACACCCATATATATATATATATATATATATATATATATATATATATATATATATATATATATATATATATATATATATATATATATATATATATATATATATATATATATATATATATTCAACAAGTCGGTCGTCTCCCACCGAGGCAGGGTGACCTAAAAAAGAAAGAAAATCCCCAAAAAGAAAATACTTTCATCATCATTCAACACTTTCACCACACTCACACATTATCACTGCTTTTGCAGAGGTGCTCAGAATACAACAGCTTAGAAGCATATACGTATAAAGATACACAACATATCCCTCCAAACTGCCAATATCCCAAACCACTCCTTTAAAGTGCAGGCATTGTACTTCCCATTTCCAGGACTCAAGTCCGACTATATGAAAATAACCGGTTTCCGTGAATCCCTTCACTAAATATTACCCTGCTCACACTCCAACAGATCGTCAGGTCCCAAGTATCATTCGTCTCCATTCACTCCTATCTAACCCGCTCATGCACGCTTGCTGGAAGTCCAAGCCCCTCGCCCACAAAACCTCCTTTACCCCCTCTTTCCAACCCTTTCGAGGACGACCCCTACCCCTCTTTCCTTCCCCTATAGATTTATATGCTTTCCATGTCATTCTACTTTGATCCATTCTCTCTAAATGACTAAACCACCTCAACAACCCCTCTTCTGCCCTCTGACTAATGCTTTTATTAACTCCACACCTTCTCCTAATTTCCACACTCCGAATTTTCTGCATAATATTTACACCACACATTGCCCTTAGACAGGACATCTCCACTGCCTCCAACCGTCTCCTCGCTGCTGCATTTACCACCCAAGCTTCACATCCATATAAGAGTGTTGGTACTACTATACTTTCATACATTCCCTTCTTTGCATCCATAGATAACGTTTTTTGACTCCACATATACCTCAATGCACCACTCACCTTTTTTCCCTCATCAATTCTATGATTAACCTCATCCTTCATAAATCCATCCGCCGACACGTCAACTCCCAAGTATCTGAAAACATTCACTTCTTCTATACTCCTCCTCCCCAATTTGATATCCAATTTTTCTTTATCTAAATCATTTGATACCCTCATCACCTTACTCTTTTCTATGTTCACTTTCAACTTTCTACCTTTACACACATTCTCAAACTCATCCACTAACCTTTGCAATTTTTCTTTAGAATCTCCCATAAGCACAGTATCATCAGTATTACAACCTAGGCTTTCAAATGGCCTGTTAACCCAGGTGTAATGGGAGCAAATAAACACAGTAGAAAAAGTTTAGACTTATATTATCCTTCACCAAATTTAGAACAGCAATATGTACACTATGTACAGTAATAAATATAGTGCACGTCACGGTAAGCAAGGCAGAAATAGAAGCCACAAGAAAGCAGACCGTGCTTCAACCAGCTCTAGAATGGGAATGACAAGGGCAGACAGGAGAGCGGTATCCACATAACCTCTGCGATTGTCAATCCCACCTTCTTATTGGCTAGAACCTGGTCACTAGTTGAACGATGGGGCCCCATCATCAACTCTTAGCAACCTGGTTCGCTGGTTGGGGGAGATAGCCTGTAAATGAGGGTGTGTCCATGCGCCGAATAAAGGTTACGTACTCTTTGCATGCCACACCCCCACCCCCGAGAAGGCTCAGGATTAGGCTGCCACCTCCCAGTGGTAACCGTGCCGCCATGGCACAAAATAATGGGACCGCCTATCCTCTCCACCATCCAACTCTTAGATAGAGCTCAGCTTTCCTAGTGCCTGAAAGCCAAACCCTAAACTCAGAGTGAGACAGCAGTCAGATAAGCCAACATAGGTCCAAGATACAAGCGGACGGTAGCCCGTATCCCCTCACTAAAAAAACCCCCCACATCAGGGGATAAAAAAAAGAGCTTGAAAGGGGGGTTACCACAAATACATCCTAACCTAAATAAAATATTAAACTAGACTCTTGACAAAGAGTCTGCCAACACATTTTCTTTGCCGGCAATGTAACGAATTTTGAAGTTATAGGGCTGCAGCCTGAGCGTCCAACGCATAAGCCTTGTGTTGTGATTCTTCATGGCTTGGAGATAGACTAACGGGTTGTGATCACTGTAGACTGTGACCACCTGCGATGTCTGGCCCACATAAACATCGAAATGCTCCAAAGCCATTACCAGCGCGAGGGCTTCTTTTTCAATGGTAGAGTAAGCTCTCTGATGTGGCTGGAACTTAGCTGAAAAGTATGCTACAGGCTGCAACTCCTTGTTCCTGATTTGTAATAGTACCGCCCCAACCCCAGACTCACAAGCATCAACCTGTAATGAAAAAGGTTTGGAGAAGTCTGGAGACAGGAGAATGGGTGCAGAGCACAATAATCTTTTTGCTTTATTAAAAGCAGTGTTACAATCTGACGTCCAATTAAAGGGAACTTTATGACTGGTAAGAGAGGTAAGAGGGGCTACAATATCTGAGAAATTCTTACAGAATCTTCTGTAAAATCCTATCATGCCTAGGAAACGTTGAAGAGATTTCCTATCATGAGGAACTGGATAATCTTTAATCGAAAGAACTTTAGCAAGTTTAGGTGCAACATTACCACTACCTACTTCATGGCCTAGAAAAGTGATAGTGGCCTGGCCAAAGGAAGATTTAGATAAATTAACTGTTAATTGGGAATTCTTAAAGGTCTCAAACAGAGCTTTAAGTCTAAGTAGGTGTTGATCCCAAGTATCAGACACCACAACAATATCATCTAGGTATGCTGCCGTGCCTTCAAGTCCTTTAATAGCCTGATGGATAAGTTTCTGGAATGAAGAGGGGGAATTTTTCATTCCGAAGGGGGTAACTGTATACTGATAATGACCTCCTGGAATTACGAAGGCAGAGATTTCCTTCGCCTTATCTGTCAAAGGTACCTGATAGTAACCTTTAAGGAGATCTAATTTGGACACAAAAGTAGCCTTACCCACAAAGTCAATTACGTCATCCAGACGAGGAAGAGGGTAAGCATCTGTAATTGTGACCTCGTTCACTTTACGGTAGTCTGTGCACATACGAAACCCTCCATCAGCCTTCTTTACTAGGATGCACGGTGAAGCCCATGGACTAGATGACTCCTCCACTAAACCATGTTCTAACAAGAAGTCTACTTCCTGCTGAAGTAACCTTTGCTTTTCAGGATTAGCTCTGTAGGGGGAGAGTTTAATTGGTTTAGATTTTCCCACATCTACATCATGGTAACCTAACGTACATTTTTTCGGCACATCCGAAAAAATATTAGGATATGACTGTAGAAGCTCAGTTAAATTGGTTGCTTGTATTTCAGATAATCCATCCATTAACGGGCTAGGATCCTTGAGGAGGACAGAATTTGAAAGTTTAGTATTAATTTCAGAGATAGAGTGCAAAGAGTCAGAGTCGTCCTCAGAGGTAGAGGACAGAGTCATTACTGGGACTTTATCTGGTGTATGAAAGGCCTTGATTTGATTTATGTGGTAAGTTTTTGTTTTTGAGGTCTTATCAATGGGAGCTACCACATAATTTAAATCAGATAATCTACTTACTATCTGCATAGGTCCCGTAAATCTAGCTTTCAAGGTGTGGCCAGGTATAGGTTCCTGCACCAACACCTTGTCTCCTGGATGGAAGGAGCGGAATTGTGCACTTTTGTCATACCTCTGTTTCATCTTACTTTGAGCTATCTTTAGGTTAGCCGTGGCTAACTCACGTGCCACCTGCAACCTTGAAGACGGGTTGTAGAGTGCTGAGCTTACGTCTTCTCCCATCCATCCTTCTTTGAGCACCCGAAGAGGACCTCGTACATTGTGCCCAAAGATCAGCTCAAACGGACTATACCCTGTAGACTCTTGCACCGTCTCTCGTACTGAGAATAGCAACAACGGTAGAGATTCATCCCAATCTGTCGGAAAGTGCATGCAAAAACTTCTCATCATTGTTTTTAATGTTTGGTGGAATCTTTCCAAGGCGCCTTGGGACTGAGGGTGATAGGCAGTGGATAAGTTGTGAATTATCCCTAACCTAGTTAATACTTCCCTAAATGCTTTGGCAGTGAAGTTAGTACCTTGATCACTTTGTATAGTTTTAGGAATGCCAAAACAAGAAATGAATTTTGTTAAAGCTTTGAGAATAGCTTTAGTATTGATACTACGCATTGGGATCGCTTCAGGATATCTGGTTACTTTATCCATAATTGTAAATAAATACTGATTTCCAGACTTTGACTTAGGTAGTGGACCTACACAATCTATAATTAAATCTGCAAAAGGTTCTCCATCAGCAGGTATGGGTTGGAGAGGTGCAGGTTTAATAGAATGTCCAGGTTTTCCAACTTGCTGACATTCTCGGCAACACCTAATATGATTCTTCACATCTTTCTTTAATGTTGGCCAATAAAATTCTTTTGTGATTCTATACAAGGTTTTTGTAATTCCTAAGTGACCTCCTGATGACGTATTATGAGCTATATTTAATATCTGAGGTCTATACTTGGTTGGAACCACTAACCTGTCGTATAATTGCCGGCCCTCTGTCTCCTTACCAGTCTCAGTGCATACCAAATAATCATTTTTAACTTCATACTTGACTGGATGACCCAAAGAGGATTTACCCATGGCTGCCTCAAAAGTGAATTTTAACGAAGGGTCCTTACGTTGTTCCTCCCGGAAGGACAGTCCCTCGGGCATGGAAACAGAGACATCTGGCAATCCTGCAACCTGGGAATAGGAAGGCTTGATCGGGGTCTGTTCACTTGATTTACGAGACTCCGGCCGGTGTGTCTCATAAAACAACGTGGCTATTCCGAGATCGGAGTCGTCCAAGGATAGGTCAACATTCTCCCCAGACAACCCTTGGGATGTTGCCCGAGTTATGGCCAACACTGGAGAAGCATTAATCATTATAGGTTCAGGACACGAAGTAACAGTAGTAATGTTATTACCCAGTAATAACATGGCATTTTTCATGGGAAATCCTTTTGAGATACCTACAGTCAAGTACCCAGTGTAATATTTGCACTGTACATAAATTTTATGCAAAGGAACTGAATATATAGCTCCTCCGTAAGCTTCCAATAAAACTGAGGAATTCAAGGAAGTATTCTCTGAAAGGGGTAATATTCCTTCTCTGACAAGTGAGCAATATGCTCCAGTATCTCTAAAGGTATTTACTTTAGTTGGTTCTGAGTGTTCCTGAAGGGAAATAAGACTTTCGCAATAATAAGGGGCCATACCTTTTTCTACTTCTCTAGGGGACATGTTACTAGGGATATTAGAGATTTTCCCGATGGGTTGAGGTTTTTGGGGGCAGTTGGAACTGATATGACCTACTTTATTACACCTGAAGCAGACGACAGGCTTGCCCTTTACTCCCTGATGACGTTGCAAGTGGTGTCGTTCTGGCTGGTGCCTCTCTGGATATTGTTGTCGAGATGCTCCATAAGTAGTTTGCCTCTCCGCAGGGGGACCATATGTTGAGAAGCGTGGCTCACCAGGTGACTTGGTTCGATGTCGTAGACGCTCTCCCTCCGGCTGGCACTTCATTCTCCAATGTTGTCGATCTCTGCTCACGCCAGACTGTTGAAAAGAGAGACGGGACCGCTCGGACAAGGAGCGGTTCGTTTCGAAGGTATCAGCCAACCTGGCCGCCTCCAATGCAGTGGTTAAGTCACGATCCTGCAGAAAGACACGAACCTCTGGTCCCACAGACTCCAGCAGGTTATCAATCAGAATAAGCTGCACCAGCTCCTCAAAGTTAGAGACACCACTCGCTTTATACCAGCTGGTAAAAGCTTTGGTTTGCTGTCTCACAAAGTCCACCAGGGATTGACCAAGCTGCCGCCTGTTCAATTTGAAGGTCTTACGATATTTAGCTGGGATACATGTATATGCTCCCAACACTGTGGTCTTCACTACTTGATAATCAGAGAATTCAGCGTCAGTTAATACCGACGTAAATTCCTGTGCCTTACCCAATAATGCTGTATGAACCAACGCTGCCCAGTGCTGTTCCGGCCACCTCAAGGCTCGAGCCTGATTTTCGAAGCTTTCGAAAAATTGCTCTGGTTCGGCCTCATTGAAGCGGGGAACAAGCTGTACTGCTTTTTGTAAACTGAAATCGTTTACAGAATGCGAAAACTGCCTCCTTTCTCTTTCCCTATCAAATTCTTCCCTTGCGAATGCTCTCTGTTCCCTAGTTTGCTCAAGATTGATTTTTGCCAGCTGAAGTGCCAACGACGCTGATTCACCCTGAGACAACCCATGTGCACTATACTGACCATTTTGCTCCGTAGGTGTATCATCTTCCTCCTGCGAGAACATAGTAGTTTTTGCCCTAGCTCCCGTAGAGGGAGGAGTCTGATGTGCCATCTCTTCTTCAATAAGTATGTCAGCAATAAGTGAACGCAGTTGCGCAGCTGTAAGAGTGCGTTTATAGGGAATGCCAATGGAACGAGCAATTTGCCAACAACGCTGTAGGGACAATTTAGGTAGGTTATGCAAAGTATATGCCGACACCAGGCGTCTGACTCGTCTAGGTGGCATAAGTTATTCGCTATGCACAGTACGAATACCCCAACGTAACACGTTAATTTGCAGAACACGCTTAGCTATGCACAGTACGATTGCAAAATACGCATACAAGCAAAGCCGACTGCACACAAGATTGACCGTAGCGAAGCGAGCACACTGAACAAGCTAGTAGCGAGCTGTTGAACGATCACACAATAGCAAGGCTGATCATAAGCAACTGACACGCAAAATTTGTAAAGCGAAGCGAAACAGCAAGCTACACAATGTTCCTGCTACAAGCTTCACCCTAAGCTCAACCGTTTCTCTAAGTCCAGCTCTCGGACAGGCTACCCATATTACAACCTAGGCTTTCAAATGGCCTGTTAACCCAGGTGTAATGGGAGCAAATAAACACAGTAGAAAAAGTTTAGACTTATATTATCCTTCACCAAATTTAGAACAGCAATATGTACACTATGTACAGTAATAAATATAGTGCACGTCACGGTAAGCAAGGCAGAAATAGAAGCCACAAGAAAGCAGACCGTGCTTCAACCAGCTCTAGAATGGGAATGACAAGGGCAGACAGGAGAGCGGTATCCACATAACCTCTGCGATTGTCAATCCCACCTTCTTATTGGCTAGAACCTGGTCACTAGTTGAACGATGGGGCCCCATCATCAACTCTTAGCAACCTGGTTCGCTGGTTGGGGGAGATAGCCTGTAAATGAGGGTGTGTCCATGCGCCGAATAAAGGTTACGTACTCTTTGCATGCCACAATCAGCAAAAAGTAACTGTGTCAATTCCCATTTTGAATTTGATTCCCCATAATTTAATCCCACCCCTCTCCCGAACACCCTAGCATTTACTTCTTTTACAACCCCATCTATAAATATATTAAACAACCATGGTGACATTACACATCCCTGTCTAAGACCTACTTTTACCGGGAAGTATTCTCCCTCTCTTCTACACACCCTAACCTGAGCCTCACTATCCTCATAAAAGCTCTTTATAACATTTAGTAACTTACCACCTATTCCATAAACTTGCAACATCTGTCACATTGCTCCTCTATCCACTCTATCATATGCCTTTTCTAAATCCATAAATGCAATAAAAACTTCCCTACCTTTATCTAAATACTGTTCACATATATGCTTCAATGTAAACACTTGATCTACACATCCCCTACCCACTTTGAAGCCTCCTTGCTCATCCGCAATTCTACATTCTGTCTTACCTCTAATTCTTTCAATTATAACCCTACCGTATACTTTTCCTGGTATACTCAGTAAACTTATTCCTCTATAATTTTTACAATCTCTTTTGTCCTCCTTCCCTTTATATAAAGGGACTATACATGCTCTCTGCCAATCCCTAGGTACCTTCCCCTTTCAAACATTTATTAAACAAAAATACCAACCACTCCAACACTATATCCCCTCCTGCTTTTAACATTTCTGTCATGATCCCATCAGTTCCAGCTGCTTTACCCCTCCTTTGTTCTACGTAATGCCTCACGTACCTCCACCACACTTACATTCTGCCTCTTCTTCACTCCTAAAAGATGGTATACCTCCCTGGCCAGTGCATGAAATTACCGCCTCCCTTTCTTCCTCAACATTTAAAAGTTCCTCAAAATATTCTCGCCATCTACCTAATACCTCCATCTCCCATCTACTAACTCCCCTACTCTGTTTTTAACGGACAAATCCAAACTTTCCCTAGGCTTTCTTAACTTGTTTAACTCACTCCAAAATTTTTCTTATTTTCATTAAAATTTCTTGACAGTGCCTCTCCCACTCTTTCATCTGCTCTCCTTTTGCACTCTCTACCACCCTCTTCTTACCTTTCTTTTACTCCTCCATATCTCTGCTCTTCTTATAACACTTCTGCTTTGTAAAAACCTCTCTCAAGCTACCTTTTCTCTTTTATCACACTTTACTTACATATATATATATATATATATATATATATATATATATATATATATATATATATATATATATATATATATATATATATATATATATATATATATATATATGTATATATATATATATATATATATATATATATATATATATATATATATATATATATATATATATATATATATATATATACATATATATATATATATATATATATATATATATATATATATATATATATATAAATATATATATATATATATATATATATATATATATATATATATATATATATATATATATATATATATATATATATATATATATATATATATATATATATATATATATATATATATATATATATATATACACAGGTGAGTTTTTGTGTCCTTCCTCATAATACATTGACCACTTAAATTTGATTCACATTTAATATGAAGGTACAAGCTGGCACTTGAGTGGTTTCTTTTTCTATTTTAAATAAAATTCCCTTAGACTAGGCCGGCCGGTCACTCCCAGGAGACACAACTTGTACTTACGTTACGCAGTCAAAAGCGTAACATGGGGCCTGCAGGGAAGAATTATCAAATTTCGAACGATAATTCACATTTGAAATCTGGAGAGTCTATATTTAAAGGGAGGATTTATTACAGTGAAACATATAAGTGAACAGTATTTAGATAAGGCTAAAGAGGTTTTTGTGCCATTTATGGATTTGGAAAAGGCGTATGACAGGGTGGATAGGGAGGCAATGTGGCTGATGTTGCAGGTGTATGGTATAGGAGGTAGGTCACTGAAAGCAGTAAAGAGTTTTTACGAGGATAGTGAGGCTCAAGTTAGAGTATGTAGGAAAGAGGGAGACTATTTCCCAGTAAAAGTAGGCCTTAGACAAGGATGTGTGATGTCACCGTGGTTGTTTAATATATTTATAGATGGCGTTGTAAGAGAAGTAAATGCGAGGGTCTTGGCAAGAGGCGTGGAGTTAAAAGATAAAGAATCACACATAAAGTGGGAGTTGTCACAGTTGCTCATTGCTGATGACACTGTGCTCTTGGGAGATTCTGAAGAGAAGTTGCAGAGGTTTGTGTATGAATTTGGTAGGGTGTGCAAAAGAAGAAAATTGAAAGTGAATACAGGAAAGAGTAAGGTTATGAGGATAACAAAAAGATTAGGTGATGAAAGACTGGATATCAGATTGGAGGGAGAGAGTATGGAGGAGGTGAATGTATTCAGATATTTGGGAGTGGACGTGTCAGCGGATGGGTCTATGAAAGATGAGGTGAATCATAGAATTGATGAGGGGAAAAGGGTGAGTGGTGCACTTAGAAGTCTGTGGAGACAAAAAAAAGAACTTTGTCCTTGGAGGCAAAGAGGGGAATGTATGAGAGTATAGTTTTACCAAACGTTCTTATATGGGTGTGAAGCATGGGTGATAAATGTTGCAGCGAGGAGAAGGCTGGAGGCAGTCTAGATGTCATGTCTGAGGGCAATGTGTGGTGTGAATATAATGCAGAAAATTCGTAGTTTGGGAGTTAGGAGGAGGTGCGGGATTGCCAAAACTGTTGTCCAGAGGGCTGAGGAAGGGTTGTTGAGGTGGTTAGGACATTTAGAGATAATGGAGCGACACAGAATGACTTCAAGAGTGTATCAGCCTGTAGTGGAAGGAAGGCGGGGTAGGGGTCGGCTTAGGAAAGGTTGGAGGGACGGGATAAAGGAGGTTTCGTGTCCGAGGGGCTTGGACTTCCAGCGGGCATTCGTGAGCGTGTTTGATAGGAGTGAATGGAGACAAATAGTTTTTAATACTTGACGTGCTGTTGGAGTGTGAGCAAAGTAACATTTATGAAGAGATTCAGGGAAACCGGCAGGCCGGACTTGAGTCCTGGAGATGGGAAGTACAGTGCCTGCACTCTGAAGGAGGGGTGTTAATGTTGCAGTTTAAAAACTGTAGTGTAAAGCACCCTTCTGGCAAGACAGTGATGGAGTGAATGATGAAAGTTTTTCTTTTTCGGGCCACCCTGCCTTGGTGGGAATCGGCCAGTGTGTTAATAATAATAATAATAATAATAATTATAATAATAATAATGACTTTTTTCAGGTGTAATTAATGCAGTTATTTTTCTGCCTGATTTTTGTGTGCACATTTAGTGATTTAGGGAGTTATTTATTAATAATAATTCTCTATGAATAATAATAATTTAATGAACCTATGTGCTTTACTGTGTGATTTATTTTTTATATAAGCAATTTGTACCGTGAAAAGCAAGTGTTTTACGCTATTATTCTCTAAGAT
Source organism: Cherax quadricarinatus (assembly GCF_038502225.1). NCBI lineage: Eukaryota > Metazoa > Arthropoda > Malacostraca > Decapoda > Parastacidae > Cherax > Cherax quadricarinatus. The sequence continues at coordinate 21,041,002 of NC_091360.1, read as the reverse complement.
GTGTGTAAGCAGTAGAGATTCTGGTAGTGACAGCGGTCTGGGAGGAGACCCTGGATTAAACCCCACTGCTGGTAATGTGAGTAATGCAGCACAGATATTAAGACTAAAATTATCTCTAATTGGTGAAGAATAAAATCTGAGGATTGAGCGTACTAAAATTCGGAAAGAGAAAGAGTTAGAAATCTTAAGGGCTAAAGAGAGAGAGAGAGAGAGAGAGAGAGAGAGAGAGAGGGAGAGAGAGAGAGAGAGAGAGAGAGAGAGAGAGAGAGAGAGAGAGAGAGAGAGAGAGAGAGAGAGAGAGAGAGAGAGAGAGAGAGAGAGAGAGAGAGAATTTGCTTCTTCACAAAATGGAACAGGTAACAAGGTAGATATATTTAATTTGGAACAAGCTATGAAGATTGTACCAAAAATTTTTGGAAAAAAATCCTGATATCTTTTCAAACTGAAAAAAAAAAATAGCAGAATCCCAGAAGTGGCCAGACAGTAACTGGGCCACATTAGTAAGAACCCAGTTAATTGGTAAAGGATAACAAGCTGCTAGTTCTCTAGAGGAAAATGAATTTTAAGATTATGAGAAATTGAAGGATATTGCTTATCAGGCATTGCCAGAGAGGTATAGGCAGAAATTTAGACGTTTTATGTCTCAGGAAAGACAACCCTTGGTGAAGTAAGGAAAGATGTCTCTGCTGAATAAATGGTATCACTCCATGGATGTTGTAAGTGATTATGAAGTTGTAAAGACATTAATTAGACTACAGGATCCTTTGAACAGTGTACCTTATGACCTTAAAGCATATCTTGAGGCAAAAGATTTTACTGATTTTAACTATGCTCAAGAGTTGGTTGAAAGGTTTTAGATAAGCAGAAAGTTGTAAGCAGTTATCACCCAGGCCATATTAATAATAATTTTTCTCCACCAACTGGAAGGTGTAAGAAATTTCACACGTTTAACCCAAATTTCTTCCAGCATCATAATCCAAAGAGTTTTCAGCCTACTAAGCACCAGAATCCTGGTTCCCAGGGATTTAAGTCTACTTCTCAGCTTCCTCTTCTCACTACCCTTCTTTTTCAAGTTTTAAATACCGGCATCCGATTTACTCTCACCTCGCAGTCGTTTTCTTTCTTTTTTCTATATCGCTAGCGCACTCACCTCACACACTGAGGTCTGGAGTTCGAATCCCGGAACAGCTGGAAAACATTAGGATATGTTTCCATAAGACACCTGCTGTTCCTGTTCACCCATCAGTATAAAATAGGTACCTGGGTGTTAGTGGACTGGTGTGGGTCGCATCCTGGGACAAAACTGACCTAATTTGCCTGAAATGCTTTGCATAACAAGTGGCTTTTTTTACAGTAGTATGTGACTGATGTCAGCTATGGTGTGTATACCTTGTACATGTACTTGTAGTAAATAAAGATATTATTATTATTATTATCATTATTATTACTACTACTACTACTTCTACTACTACTACTACTACTGCTGCTGCTGCTGCTGCTGCTGCTGCTGCTGCTGCTGCTGCTGCTACTACTACTACTACTACTACTACTACTACTACTACTACTACTACACACTACCACTACCGTGCTGCCTGCCTGCTACTACTACTACACCACCTACCACTCCACCATCCACCACTCTACCACCTACCACCACCGTGCCTGCCGCCGCCGCCTGCCATTACCACCACCACCTACCACCAGCACCACCACCACCTACCACCACCGCCGCCGCTGCCAGCCATACCACCTCACCACCACCACCACCACCTCCAGTAGTGCCAGATCTACGCGAAAGTGATCATTTCCCTATTCTTCTTACTTTCCATTCATATTCCCTGCCTGCTCGTTATTCCCTGCCTGCTCGTTATTCCCTGCCTGCTCGTTATTCCCGGCCTGCTCGTTAGTCCCGGCCTGCTCGTTATTCCCGGCCTGCTCGTTATTCCCGGCCTGCTCGTTGCTAACTATGGCTGTTCAAACAGGAGAATTAGGCCGTTGCCTTGTGTCATTGTTTTTTTTTTATATTCTCTTGTCCATCTTTTTGGTGAACTGATAGAACTCTTCTTCGTCTTCTTTCCGCTCTAACTTTATCTAAACTGGATTATGGTGACCAAGTATATCCTGTAGCCTCTCTCACAACCTTCTAAATTTTATTCCATTAATCTCAAAGAGTTCCGTTTGTGTCTAGGTGCATTTGGTTCCGTCTCGGTTCAGAGTTTATATTCAGAGGCCACTGTTCCATCTCTGTAAGATCGGCGCAATGCTCATTGTCTCCGTTATTTTGTCCACTTTCATGAGCGGACAAAATAATGGTGTAACAGATGTTAGAAGTCTAGTTTGATAGCCACCCTTCTTTACAGCATCCCCTTTCTCTCTGTGTTCATTCTCTCTTGGTTTCTTTCCTTTAATTTGCCTCATCTGTATGTTCATGTACCATCTTACTTTTCTCTTCCCTCCTGGGAAATTTCTTTACCACTGACAGTCACATTCCCGTTCCGTTCCGGTGTTCACCGATGCTTCTAAATCCTCTGAAGGTGCCGAGTATGTAACAGTTTTTCCAAACAGAGTATTATGAGGTTAGTATTTTCACAGCTTAGTTGTATGCAATTCTCGTGGCTATTATAGGTATTGTATCACTGCCTTCCTCAAGCCGTAGAGTGCGTTACAGGTCATTCATAAATTTTATTCTCATCCCATGGTTCCTAGTATGCAACATATGCTGTGGCATTTCCAGTAAACTTATAGACATGATTTTTTCCGTGGGTGTTTGGGGGAACAAGCAAACACTCTGCAGCACGGTCTGTAGTTCATGACCTTATTTCATACAGAGTTTTTCCTTTCTAAGACGTCCAGAAATCAGTAGATAACTTCGCAACCGCAGGCAATATAGGTGGTCTGATTTGGTTCATAATAAACTACATTCCGTCAAACCATGTTTGCGTTTGTGGTTATCTTACCGTCGCCGATGTGTTTGCGAGACCGCATCCTCCCGCCTGTGTATTAAACACACGTTCAGTCAGCAGCATCTTATGGAACAACGCTCACACCGCCCTGTAAGGATTGTCAGGTTAAGTTATCAGTTTCATTTATCTTCACAGTTGCCCTGACCATCAGCGAACACGTAAAATATTACAGAATAGAAGTTATAATACAGTGCCTGGACCAATGCACAAATAACCCGCACTTCCACTACTACCACTCCTGTAATACTATTATTGCTTCTACCTTTTCTACTACTACTGTTATTACCTTCCTTATCTTCCCTTTATATCTATTGTGGCAAAAAACTACTCTCCCCACTACCTCTACTACTTCCACTACCAGCATTACCACTACAACTACGTAATTTTCTTCCTCTGTTTCTCACACCATTGTTTTCCTCGCCTACATAAATACTGGCTCACTTATTTTCTTTTGTCACTGTGACTTGTCAATGGTCCACGTCGGACCTAAACATCGTCACAAGCTCTTCTCTCTCCTATGTGCAGGTTATGTGTGTAACTCAGAAGATTGCCCAGCGTCTTCTGCTCCCTAACACACCCTGCCTCACCTCCTCACTCCAAATCCCACTATGGACACAAGCTCTCTCTTCACTTTTTTTTTTTTTTTTTTTTTGGGGGGGGGGGGTCAGAAACTAGCTTAATACAACAACTTTGATCATGTTTCCCCTCTAGCAGTCTGCACAATCTTTGTTAATTGTATCCCTTGTATACTCCAACCACTCAATGGTATCTCATCTTTACATATTCCTCCTGTAGCACATTCCATCCTTTTAGTGCTATATGACCCCTTCGGGTTTAATGCTTAGTTTGATTATATTATTACTGAAAGTTAAAACACTTGTGTAACATCTGGTTATCTTTATTGTAGACGTTTCGCCATCCAGTGGCTTTATCAATACAGATTCTAGGACATAACTAGAAGACAGTAGAACTATATACAAACGCCAGTATATATATATATATATATATATATATATATATATATATATATATATATATATATATATATATATATATATATATATATATATATATATATATATATATATATATACATATATATATATATATATATATATATATATATATATATATATATATATATATATATATATATATATATATATATATATATATATATATATATATATATATATATATATAAATAAAGGCCAGTCTCCTTGCCTTTGCTCCAGAATCTCTACCACCACGGTGCTCTCAACACCAACTTCAAGGCTGAGGGACTGATTACCTCATCTTTTGTATATAGTTCTACTGTCTTCTAATTATGTCCTAGAATCTGCTTTGATAAAGCCACTGGATGGCGAAACGTTTACAATAAAGATAACCAGATGTTGCACAAGTGTCTTAACTTTCATCTTGTCGGTATTGTATACCTGTCTTGCAAAACTTGTCAGACACTGCAATATATTATTATTAATTATTATTATTATTATTATTATTATTATTATTATTATTATTATTATTATTATTATTATTATTATTATTATTATTGACACTTCCATCACTGTAAGCGCCTGTCAGATGCTAAGTCCTGGTCTAGAGTGTCCCACATGACAAAGTTATCCCGCTACATAGAGTGAAGACAACTAGTGTCTACGTTATCTCCCTATTCTTACTGATACTTTCTTATATTTATGATTAAGTTTCCTAGAAATCTGCTCTTGTCACACTGTTACAATGAATTTCCATTTATAACCTGTACTTTCAAATCTTTATGTGAAATCTTTCCGATATTTCCAACTTTCAACTACTGGCTGTGTGTCTTGTCACTTTGGCTTCGTCATGTCAGTCTCTTCTATCCCTTACTTTCTCCTCTCAATAATATTTCTTAATTCACCAAGCTTTCAACTGAATTTGATGTTATATTTCCTTGTTAATGGCTTTTGTTTTTCCCTCTGCAGGAAACTTTGCAGCAAAGACATGTATATTCGATACTTTTAAAACGGCGCAAAATATGTTAAGTGAGATGTTATTTTGTCTCTATCTGCTCAATCCTAATTTATGACCCTCAAATTTTTGTCTCTGAATTACCCCCCCCCCCCAGAGTTCGTTCTCTCATCTACATTTTCCTCTCATTTTCATAAACTCAGCTTACTATTATGCTTAAAAGAATATCTTCTTTCCTAAACCTCTTTCTTAAATCAAGACACCTGTCAGTGTGGCTCATATTTCTTTCCTTCCTTCAGTGTTGTTTCTGATATTTATTCTATTCCAATCTTCTGTGGCTATCTTCAAAATGTTTAGAAACAGGCCCCTAGCTTTCTGACAGACTAAAAATCACAGAGTTTTTCTGATAATCACATCGCTCTTATCTGTAATGTCACACAATTCAGTTATCTAATAAATTGGAGGATCTACTTCTTCAGGAGGAAAATAGGAGGCTGAAGCTTCCAATAGTGAGTGTAAGAGGGTGGAGCTGGTGAGAAAAAGGATACCAGCAGTGAGTTAAAAAGTTGCAGCCGCTTTAATTGGCAAGTGGTTCACAGTTCAGAAAGAAGGAAGATAAGGAAGGTTAAAAGAGAAGATGTGAAGGTAGAAAATTGATTCTCTGTTCTCCAGGACGAGTGTACTTCAGTGGTTAGTGAGGTTAAAGGTACCACTGACTCCCATTCTAATGAAGGTAAGAATATTCTAATTATAGGAAATTCTCAGGTAAGATATATGGACCGTACTTTTTGTAACAGAGATAGAAAGGTCAGACAGAGGGTGTGCCTCCCAGGAGCTGGTGTTGGTGACATAATCAACAGGTTGGATAATATTATGGGAGGTAATGGGAACAAGCCCATAATCTGTCTTAATGCTGGTGGAAATGACATCAGGAAGGGCAGATGATAGGAGCTGCTGGATAAGTACAGGTCAGTCATAGAAGTAGTCAGGTGTAAGGGAGGGATCTCAGTCATATGTAGCATCTTGCCTAGAAGGGGAGTGGGCAATGAATGAATGTCTAGGGCAATTGGTATAAATTGCTGGCTAGACAGGTACTGCAAGGAACTTGCAATCTCATTCATTGATAACTGAGGCATATTCCATGGCAAGCATTATATGTATGCATGGGTTGGGGTTCGTCTCTCTCTGGGGTTGGAGTCGTTGCATTAGCCAATTCGATTGAGAGGGTCATTGATGACTTGTCTAGGAATTTAAACTGATAGATTATAGAGGTACTAGGGATGAAAACATCAGATATTACCAGGATACCTCAGGGATATGTTTAAAAGACAATATTCAAAATAAAGTTGCTAGTAAAGGCAAATCAATTGCTCAACAAACAAAGAGAGATAGTAGAGGGCAACGAGATACTAGCTCCCTTAAGGTTTACTGTACAAATAATAGGTGTCTAAGAATTAAGATAGATGAGCTAAGATTACTTGCAAGTGCAGGTAATATAGATATTATTGCTGTAACAGAGACATGGTTCAAATTGAAAGATAGAGAAATGCTTTCTGAATGCAACATATAGGATTATAAACTATTCCACACTGATAGGGTCAACAGGAAGGGTGGTGGAGAGGCGATGTATGTGAGAGATAATTTAAACTGCTGTGTTAGACAAGATGAAAGATTAGAAACCTCGGACACAGAATATGTTTGGCTACAATTTCTCGAAGGTCATGAAAAATTAATTTTGGGTGTGATTTATAGGCCCCCCAAACCCTGATAGGGAGTGCGGTAGGCTGCTATGGGCCGAAATTCATAAGGCATCTAGATATGAAAATGTTGGGTTAATGGGAGATTTTAACTTTAGACAAATTAATTGGAACAATGTGACAGGAAATCTTGAGTCTAGTGACTTTCTTGATGAAGTTCAGGATTGTTTTTTAAAACAGTTTGTGACAGAACCAACTAGAGGAAACAATCTGCCTGACTCGGTTCTTGCCAACAAAGAATCACTAGTTAATAATCTAGAGGTTAGTGATGAGCTAGGAGAAAGTGATCATAAATCACTTAGTTTCAATATGTCATGGAATTACCTAGATAACTGCAATCAAGTCACTGTCCCAGATTTCCGCTTGGCCGACTTCATGGGTATGAGAAGCTACCTAGGTGGGCTAAATTGGGACGACCTTACTATGTGTCAGGTAAGTAGAGTTGGTTGTGAATATGAAGTATTTCAGAGCATAGTTCTAGCTGCCCAGACGACTTTTGTCCCGAGTAGGGAAATTAGATTTAACAAAAATGATCCCAAATGGATAAACAATAGATTAAAACATCTCATTGGTCAAAAGAGAGGCATATATAGGCGTATCAAAAGAGAGGAAGTGCAGTTTAGAAATCAATATATTCAGTTAAAGAGAGAAATAAAAAAAGGAATAAGAAAAGCAAAAAGTGATTATGAGGCCAAAATCGCAAGGGATTCGAAGACTAACCCAAAAGGGTTCTTTCAGGTATACAGAAGTAAGATCAGGGACAAGATAGGCCCACTTAAGAGTAACTCAGGTGAGATCACTGACAGTGATAAGGAAATGTGTGAAATTTTCAATACCTACTTCCTCTCTGTTTTTACTCAGGAAGATACTAGCAAAATGCCTGAAATTATAAATTATGTAGAACAGGACGATAATAAACTATGCACGGTTATGGTAACTAGTGACATGATCTTCAGACAAACAGAGAAACTAAAACCTAACAAATCCCCAGGTCCTGTTGAACTGTTTGCAAGGGTGCTAAAGGAATGTAAAGAGGAACTTAGCAAACCTTTGGCTAATCTTTTCAACATATCACTACAAACTGGCATAGTGCCTGATAAGTGGAAAATGGCAAATGTAATATCTATTTACAAGGAAGGTGACAGGTCCTTAGCTTCGAATTATAGACCAATAAGCCTTACCTCCATAGTGGGAAAATTTAGGGAATCAATAATTGCGGATGCAATTCGTAGCCATCTTGATAGGCACAGATTGATTAATGAATATCAACACGGTTTTACAAAGGGGCGTTCCTGTCTTACGAATTTACTAACTTTCTTCACTAAGTTGTTTGAGGAGGTAGATCATGGCAATGAATATGATATTGTGTATATGGACTTCAGTAAGGCTTTCGATAGAGTTCCACACCAGAGGCTATTGAGGAAACTTAAGGCACATGGAATAGGAGGAGAAATTTTTTCCTGGGTAGAGGCATGGCTGACAAATAGGTAGCAGAGAGTTTGCATAAATGGGGAGAAATCAGAATGGGGGCACGTCACAAGCGATGTTCCACAGGGATCAATGTTGGGCCCGTTGTTGCTCACAATCTACATAAACGACATAGATGAGGGAATTAATAGCGACATAAGCAGATTTGCTGATGACACCAAAATAGGCCGTCCAGTTCATTCTAATGAGGACACTAGAGCACTCCAAGATGATTTGAACAGACTGATGCAGTGGTCGGAGAAATGGCAGATGCAGTTTAATATAGACAAATGCAAAGTTCTAAATGTTGGACAGGCAAATAACCATACCACATATAAACTAAATAATGTAGATCTTAATATTACGGATTGCGAAAAGGATTTAGGAGTTCTTGTTAGCAGTAATCTGAAACCAAGACAACAATGCATTAGTGTTCGAAATAAAGTTAATAGAATCCTTGGATTCATAGCAAGAATTATAAATAATAGAAGTTTTCAGGTTGTTCTTCAACCCTATATATCTTTGGTTAGGCCTCATTTAGACTATGCTGCTCAGTTCTGGTCACCGTATTACAGAATGGATATAAATGCACTGGAAAACGTACAAAGGAGAATGACAAAGTTGATCCCATGTATCAGAAATCTTGGTTTAGAAAGACACGTAAGCAAACTCTATGACATATTTATTAGAAAACGTTTCGATCCTGGGACCTTGATCACTTCTAACATACAGAGGTAGAAAGACATTATGTACATAGGCGGAGAGTGAAGTGTGAGTGACGCATGGTGACCTGAAGAATGTCATGTTGAGATGAGGACGGGTAGACGATGAAATCATGTGACTCCTGTGTTGTTGGGTTGGTGGTGCTTAAGTATCATGTATGCCAATGTTTTTGAAATTTTGTAGTTTCCAGTGTTACGTTCTATAGTGTCGGTGACGGCGATTAGTGAGGCTTCTAGGCACCGTCGGCGTCTGAGGTCTGGTTCGGTGAGAACGAGTTGTGCCTCATTCCAGTTCGTCAAATGTCCTGTGGAGTCTCTGTGGAGGACACAGGCGTACCTTACATCGTCTCTGTTAGAGGCATTTCGATGCTCATTCAGGCGGACTGCAAAATCTCTGCCTGTCTCGCCTACATATTTCTTGGGATAGAATCCACAGGGGATAGTGCAGACGCCTGCTGTAGAAGTTAAGAGGTGTGGGGCTGCGTTTCGTAGTGAGGTCTTTGATAGATTATGTGTTTATGGTGGAAACGTTGATGTTACTCATAGCAAGTGCCCGGCGAGTATTCATGGCAACATCACCACATGGGAGCACTATGAACTGCTTAGGGGGCTGTTCCATGGGCGGTTTGTTGAGGATAGCTTGTGCCTTGAGTCTGCAATCTCGGATGAAGAAAGATGGGAAATGAAGACGTGTAAAGGCTTGTGTTATGTAAGTACATTCTTCTTCAAGAAAACAAGGGATGGAGATGCGAAGAGCTCTCAAGAAGAAGCCAATGAGGACTCCTCTTTTAGTGTGGGTGTCCTCATTGGCTTCTTCTTGAGAGCTCTTCGCATCTCCAGCCCCCTAACTCTCCTCTCTTCCGGTGTCGTCAGGTCGATTTCCCTTAACCTCTCCTCGAAGGACATACCCCTTAGCTCCGGGACTAGTCTTGTTGCAAACCTTTGCATTTTCTCTAGTTTCCTTGCATGTGTGTGTGTGTGTGTGTGTGTGTGTGTGGGTCCAGGAGCTATAACTCGACACCTGCAACCTAATAGTGGTTGCAGGGGTCGAGTTATAGCTCCTGGGCCCACCTCTTTACTGGTCGCTACTAGGTCCACTCTCTCCCTGCTCCGTGAGCTTTGTCATACCCTTTATTAAAGCTATTTATGGACCTTGCCTCCACTAAATCATTTTCCAGAATGTTCCGCTTCCTGACAACTATATGACTGAAGAAGCACTTTCTAACATCCCTGTGAGTCACCTGTTGTTAGTGAGTCACACAGAACTTCTGCTCACTCTGGACCCTTAGAGATATTGTCTAGTTCCACTGTCTTTGAGGTATCAACCTCACACAGTTCCTTCACCTCTCCAGTTAAATACTGCGTCCAGCAGTCTGGAGTGCACTCTACCAGGTCGGCTGTCTGGTAACCCTTCTATTGCCTCTGAAAATACTTCATTACATTTGTTAGGTAACAGGACACAAGTGAAACTAATGTGACATTTTACTGTGACGTTTCGTTCTTCAAGAGCTTTGTCAAGCTTTTACTAAATAATGGCTACAATAAAATGTCACATTAGTTGCACTTGTGCCCTTTTACCTAATATATTGTAGGTAATTCTACCAACATTAATTACATTTGTTGCTGAGTTCCTCTCGGATGTTCTGGCCATTCCTTGTGAGCTTTCCTAATTTGTTCTTCAGAGATTATCTTGTCAAGACGAAGGTGCTCTTCATCAGCTCTAAGGCTGAGGGACTGATTACCTCGTATTTCCCTGTTTTTTGTATATACATAGTTCTTCAGTCTTTACATGTCCTTGAATTGTATTGATAAAGCCACTGGATGGCGAAACGTCTACAAATAGATACTCAGATGTTGCACATGTGTCTAATTCATCGTCTTTTCTGTTGTCTTTCTACTGTTGTCGCTATATAGCAACTCTTGGACAGATTTAGTTTTCAAGGATATGTCATTTTCAAAGTGCCGTTGAACCTCTTTTCTGACCCATGCATGTTCGTTTTTGGTTCTTCAGTTTATTTACTTATTTTCCTGCGTACTTTGCTTTCAGCATTTATTCCACGCTCTTCACTTTGGAATGAACTTTGAGCTAACTTTGCTCTCATTGTTTCCTTTGTTTATGGTTATGAATTTGTCCTCTGCCTCTGGGCATTTTCCGGCCATATACTCCATCATTCCATTTGTTGCTCTGGTGGCCTGGTGGTTAACGCTCTGGCTTCACACGGTGAGGGCCTGGGTTCGATTCCCAGCCAGAGTAGAAACATTGGACGTGTTTCTTTCCACCTGTTGTCTATGTTCCCCATCAGTAAAATGGGTACCTGGGTGTTAGTCGACTGGTGTGGGTCGCATCCTGGGACACTGACCTAAGGAGGCCTGGTCACAGACCGGGCCGCGGGGGCGTTGACCCCCGGAACTCTCTCCAGATACTCCAGATACTCCTTCCAGTACACCTCATTCAGGAATTACCTCATGCCTGTGTAGTCTCCTCCTTTGTACTCTGGCTTCTCTGTTCACTCCTATGCTGCCCGTCCGGGACCAGGATGTTAGCGAACTTTTTATTTGATGTATGCCTTCTGTGCTAAGCATACTCTAAAATATATTAATTTCAGTTATTTTCTCCATATGGAAATTATCAGCATCTGTCGCTTCGGTCTATTTCCCTTCTCTGGTCAGTATTTCTCTTTTCCGATTTTCATTCCTCGGGTTTTACTTGACTTAATTCCGTGTAACCATCACTGCCTTGTCGTTTTTCCTCTGTCTTTGCTTCCCAAATATTAAGTATTTTGTATTCCATTATGGTATCATTACCAAAATCTTCATTTGTATTTCCAGACTGTCAATCAGTCTTTGGAGCATCAAAGATTAATAAGCTTCATAAAACTAGGAATATTTGCTATCTGAATTTACCTGTCATACCGTCAATATAATAATTTATCTGCTTTAACAGGTAATCCACATAGTGGAGTTGACTTTAATCATCTCGGATCTTTATAAAATATCGACTGAGAGTGAAAAGGAAAGTAAACTATGAAATTTTCAGGTAAAAGTCATGAGGCAGCCGAGATTAGATGAGGGGGAAGCCGACGTCAAGTTTGATGAGGGGGTAGCCGACGTCACGTTAGACGAGGGGGAAGCCGACGTCATGTTAGACGAGGGGGTAGCCGACGTCACGTTAGATGAGAGGGTAGCCGACGTCACGTTAGATGAGGGGGTAACCGACGTCACGTTAAATGAAGGGGAAGCCGACGTCACGTTAGACGAGGGGGAAGCCGACGTCACGTTAGACGAGGGGGAAGCCGACGTCACGTTAGACGAGGGGGAAGCCGACGTCACGTTACATGAGGGGGAAGCCGACGTCACGTTAGACGAGGGGGTAGCCGACGTCACGTTAGATGAGGGGGTAGCCGACGTCACGTTAGTTGGGGGTAGCCGACGTTACGTTAGACGAGGGGGTAGCCGACGTCACGTTAGACGAGGGAGTAGCCGAAGTCACGTTAGACGAGGGGGTAGCCGACGTCACATTAGATGAGGGGGTAGCCGACGTTACGTTAGATGAGGGGGAAGCCGACGTTACGTTAGATGAGGGGGTAGCCGACGTTACGTTAGATGAGGGGAAAGCCGACGTCACGTTAGGTCAAGAATGTGTAGATAAATGATTCAGAGAAACGACAAGTTGATAAATTAGACACATTAGATACAGGGCCCCAAATCTTGATAGGGAGTGCAGTAAACTTCTATGGGATGAAATTCGTAAGGCATCTACATACGAAAATGTTGCGATAATGTGATATTTCAACTATAGACAGATTGACTGGAGCAATTTGACAGGAAATTTAGAGTCAGGTGACTTTCTTGATACGATCCAGGATTGTTTTTTAAAACAGTTTGTGACGGAGCCAACTAGGGGAAATAACCTCCTTGACTTGGTTCTTGCCAGTAGGGAAACACTAATTAATAGTCTTGAGGTTAATGATGAGCTTGGGGAAAGTGATCTCAAATCACTCAGTTTTAATATATCATGGAATTCCCCTAATAATGGCAATCAAGTCTCCGTCCCTGACTTTCGCTTGGCTGATTTCATAGGACTGAAAAATTACTTGGGTGGGCTGAACTGGAATGACCTGACTATCGGTCAGGTAGGTGGTGATGGTTGCCGATATGACGTTTTCCAGGGCATAGTTCTAGCTGCTCAGACAACTTATGTTCCAAATAGGGAAATCAGATCAAACAAAAATGATCCTAAATGGATGAACAATAGATTAAAACATCTCATTGGTCAAAAGAGAGGCATATATAGGCAAATCAAAAGAGGAGAGGGGCAATTAAGAAATCAATATATTCAGTTAAAGGGAGAACTAAAAAAAAGGGAATAAGAAAAGCAAAAAGAGATTATGAGGTTAAAGTTGCAAGAGAATCGAAGACTAACCCAAAAGGATTCTTTCAGGTATACAGAAGTAAGATCAGAGACAAGATTGGCCCACTCAAAAGTTACGCGGTAATAAGGAAATGTATAGAATTTTTAACACATACTTCCTCTCAGTTTTTACTCAGGAAGATACTAGCGATATTCCAGAAATAATAAATTATGTAGAACAGGATGATAATAAATTATGCATGATTAGGGTCACAAGTGACATGGTCCTTAGGCAAATAGATAAATTAAAACCTAACAAATCCCCAGGCCCTGATGAACTGTATGCAAGGGTTCTAACGGAATGTAAAGAGGAGCTTAGCAAACCTCTGGCTAATCTTTTCAACATATCACTACAAACTGGCATGGTGCCAGATAAGTGGAAAATGGCAAATATGATACCTATTTTCAAAGCAGGTGACAGGTCCTTAGCTTCGAACTATAGACCAATAAGCCTAACCTCCATAGTGGGAAAAATTATGGAATCAATAATTGCCGAGGCAGTTCGTAGCCATCTTGAAAAGCACAAATTAATGAACGAATCTCAGCATGGTTTTACAAAGGGGCGTTCCTGCCTTACAAATTTATTAACTTTTTTCACTAAGGTATTTGAGGAGGTGGATCATGGTAATGAATATGATATTGTGTATATGGACTTCAGTAAGGCTTTTGACAGGGTCCCACATCAGAGACTATTGAGGAAAATTAAGGCACATGGAATAGGAGGAGAAATTTTTTTCCTGGATAGAGGCATCGTTGATAAATAGGCAGCAGAGAGTTTACATAAATGGGGAGAAATCGGAGTGGGGAAACCTCACGATCGGTGTTCCACAGGGGTCAGTGTTGGGCCCCCTGTTGTACACAATCTACATAAACGACATTGATGAGGGCATAAAGAGCGACATCGGCAAGTTTGCCGATGACACCAAAATAGGCCGGCCAATTCATTCTGACGAGGACATTAGAGCACTCCAGGAAGATTTGAATAGACTGATGCAGTGGTCGGAGAAGTGGAAGATACGGTTTAATATAGACAAATGCAAAGTTCTAAATGTTGGACAGGCAAATAACCATGCCACATATAAACTAAGTAATGTAGATCTTAATATTACGGATTGCGAAAAAGATTTAGGAGTCCTGGTTAGCAGTAATCTGAAACCAAGACAACAGTGTATAAGTGTTCACAACAAAGCTAACAGAATCCTTGCCTTCATATCAAGAAGCATAAGTAATAGAAGTCCTCAGGTTGTTCTTCAGCTCTATATATCCTTGGTTAGACCTGATTATGCTGCACAGTTTTGGTCACCGTATTACAGAATGAATATAAATGCTCTGGAAAACGTACAGAGGAGGATGACAGAGTTGATCCCATGTATTAGAAATCTTCCCTTTTGATAAATTAGACACATGTGCAACTCTTGGGTATCTTTATTGAGGAAACGTTTCGCCACACAGTGGCTTCATCAGTCCATACAAAGGAGAATCTTGAAGAACAGGAGGAGAATGAGGTAATCAGTCCCTCAACCTTGAGTCGATGTGGTCAGTCCATCAATCTTGAATAGAATACGGCATACGTGCTGAGAAGGAGCTTATAAACCGTTGGCAGGAGAGGTGCAGAAGTCATAGGTCGTGTAACATTTGTTCAATGTTGAAGTAGGTCGTGCCCAAGAATTAGGCAAGCGAAGAATTCCCAAGTATTAAGATCCCAAGAAGTTGCAGTGTCTGACAGGTTTGTAGATGAATGGTTCAGAGAACCGACATGTTGATAAATTAGACACATGTGCAACTCTTGGGTATGTTAGGTAAGACACATATGCAACAGTTAGGTATCTTTATTATGAAACGTTTCGCCTACACAGTAGGCTTCTTCAGTCAAGTACAGAAAAGTTGATAGAAGCAGGAGATACTTGAAGACGATGTAATCAGTCCATCACCCTTAAAGTTTTGAGGTGGTCAGTCCCTCAGTCTGGAGAAGAGCATTGTTCCATAGTATGAAACAATATGGAGAAGAAGTGACAGGATGGAGCTTTTTATAGCGCCAAGAGGTGAGACGTAGGCCACTAGGAGAGGTAAGAACTCAGATGTTGAGAGGTCAGGTCCCTCTCAAATCCAGCCCCTCTCACTAGTGGAAGTTGTCGAAGTTTGATCCCAAGAAGTTGCACATGTGTCTAATTTATCAACATGTCGGTTCTTTGAACCATTCATCTACAAATCTTCCCTATGAGGATAGACTGAGGGCCCTGACTCTGCACTCTCTCGAAAGGAGTAGAATTAGGGTTGATATGATTGAGGTGTATAAATGGAAGACAGGAATAAATAAAGGGGATGTAAATAACGTGCTGAGAATATCTAGCCTAGACAGGACCCGCAGCAATGGTTTTAAGTTGGAAAAATTCAGATTCAGGAAGGATATAGGAAAGCACTGGTTTGGTAATAGAGTTGTGGATGAGTGGAACAAACTCTCGAGTACAGTTATTCAGGCTAAAACGTTGTGTAGTTTTAAAAATAGGTTAGATAAATACATGAGTGGTTATAATAGTAGTTTTAGTAGTTATAATAGTAGTTGCAGTAGTTATAATAGTAGTTGCAGTAGTTATAATAGTAGTTGTAGTAGTGATAATAGTAGTTGTAGTAGTTATAATAGTAGTTGTAGTAGTTATAATAGTAGTTGTAGTAGTTATAATAGTAGTTGTAGTAGTTATAATAGTTGTTGTAGTAGTTATAATAGTAGCTGGAGTTGGACCTGATAGCTTGTGCTACAAGGTCAGTTGTCGTGTTCCTTCCTGAAGTGAATGTGACCTGCCCTGACTAGGTTGGGGCATTGGCTTAAGCTGGTAGGAGACTTGGACCTGCCTCGCATGGGCCAGTAGGCCTGTTGCAGTGTTCCTTCTTTCTTATGTTCTTATGTGCAACACTTAGGTACCTTTTTTATGGAAACATTTCACAACACAATGACTTCATCAGTCCACTAGAAAGAGGAAGAATAATTCCCTTCATCGTGCATATGTTGTATTCTTTTCAAGACTGGTGGAATGATTACGTGGACTCCAAGCTGAGGGATTGATTACCTCAAACTCTTTCTGATCTTCACCATTTGTTTTCGTATGGACTGATGAAGCCACTGTGTGGCGAAACGTTTCCGCAATAAAGATACCCAAGTGTTGCACATGTGTCTAATTTATCAGGCCAAGAGTGTTTTGAAGACTAGTGATAAAGTAAGATGAATAACAGATAACATTAACGATACAGGTACAAACGTTCACGTTATAAATGTTGTGTAAAAGGTCAGATTGTGCATGAAGATGTTTATGAACGTTAAAACATAAGAACATAAGAAGGAAGGAACACTGCAACAGGCTCACTGGCATATTCGAAGCAGGTCAAATTCCCTTACCGGCTTAAGCTCACTGACCTAGTGACCTCACTGACCGTCTGACCTCACTGGTCAGACACGTCACTTAGGTCCAACTCACTCAACTCATGTATTTATCCAGCATATTTTTAAAACTACACAATGTCTTAGCTTCTATGACGGTACTCGGGAGTTTATTCCACTCATCCACACAAATCTATTACCAAACCAGTGCTTTCCTATACCCTTCCTGAATCTGAATTTTTCCAACTTGAAACCATTGCTGTGAGTCCTGTCCATGTTAGATATTTTCATCTTCCGTCCTGTCTCATGGACGTAGACAGGATGTTCCAGAGATGAGACACAGCAACTAGGGGTCACAGTTGGAAGCTGAAGACTCAGATGAACCACAGGAATAAACCATACCCCGGCCGGGATTGAACCCGCGGTCATAGAGTCTCAAAACTCCAGCCCGTCGCGTTAGCCACTAGACCAGCTAGCCACAATAAGATTCATCCAACTAGGTATATTTCTACACCATAGGAAGGTTAGCATAGGCACCACTGTGACCACAAATGCAAGTTTTTACAGACGAATCTCCAACAAGCGTGGCCGTGACGAACTCTAGCTCAAGTCCCCTCACTGCCGTCAACATGACTCACGAAATCGCAAAAACTTGCATTTGTGGTCACAGTGGTGCCTGTGCTAACCTTCCTATGGTGTAGAAATATACCTAGTTGGACGAATCTTATTGTGGCTAGCTGGTCTAGTGGCTAACACGACGGGCTGGAGTTTTGAGACTCTCTGACCGCGGGTTCAATCCCGCAGGGGTATGGTTTGTTTGCAATCATGTCATTACGATTTCGTGAGTCACCACAGGGATGTTAGGAAATATTTCTTCAGTCACAGAGTCGTCGGGAAGGGGAATAGCCTGGGTAGTAATGTAATGGAGGCAGGATTCATACATAGCTTTAAGAAAAGGTATGATAAAGCTCACGGAGCAGGAAGAGTGATCGGGTAGCGGCCAGGTGAAGAGGCGGGGCCAGAAGCAGTGACTCTACCTCCACAATCACAACTAGGTTGGTACACACACACACACACACACACACACACACATGCACACACCTTCCAACACAATGTTTACAGCACATTTTAACAGGATAAAAAAGGTGGAATCCAAAAGGTAGGACGTAGAGGCAAGAGAACCGAAGCTGGCAAGTCTGAGATGGAAGAATGGGCAGAAAGGCTTGAGAGCACAACAAGACTGCTGTAAAAGGTCTAAACAAGATTTGCAATGCAATGGTAGAGACAATATCTGCAGAGAGCAGCAAGTGCAAGTTATGTGCTGTCTCTGCTGAGGCGAAGATACAGAGCCTGGTGGAGAAACTGGGAGTGCTGAAGTGGGATAAAGAGACAATAAGAACAAGGTCCTGGGAACAGGAATATCAGTGAACAGACAGGAGGGCTAAAGGGGGGAAATTAGCTAAGAAGTCGTTTGTAGAAGTAATTTCAGGACATGGAAAAATCTGGGAGATGATAAGGGAGGGAACACAGTAATTACTTAAATGGGATCTTCAGAAATGAAGGGAAAAAATGGGTCACTAATTATTCATGGGCCTCAGGCGAGTGATGGGACGACCTATGATGAATGAAAACTGGTGAGGAAAGAGTGATTGAGAATATTATCACAGCAGGGGAAGACATATCCCAGCTGACAAATTTTCAAAGATACCAAACACATTCTTGCAACAGAAACCACTGTTAAATGACGTGAAAATATAAGTGAATATACCTCGACCTCAACATGGTACAAAAACGAACGAGAAGAAAGGAGATGCAAAGGTATGAAAGGAGAAGAAAGGTTTGAAAACACCATTGGCATGCAGGAGAGACAAGTCAGATATCGATAGACAGGAAAGCTCAGCCTCAGGGAGAACACCATACATTCATCCACCTAACACCCTCTACACCTGTTAAACACAATATCCAGAAACAAGCCACACTCCACACCCATAGTCCCCACCTCCACCAGCACTAACACTACCACCACAGCACCCTCCCATAATATGCCGCTCTGCCTTTCACACACCCGGGTCACACTAACCCCTCCCACCTAGCAGAATACAGTACTGGAATGAAAACTGAAAGTATGGTACACCAACGCAGATGGAATAACAAATAAGAGTGAGAAGTGGCAAGAACAAATCACTGAGGCATCCCTGAATACCTGACAGGAAGGAAACAACGAGTATTGGTAAATGACGAGGTGTCACAGCGGGTGCATGTGCCGAGTGGGGTTCCAGTAGGTCCAGTGCTGTTTCTTGAATATGTGAAGGACACGACGGAAGGGAAAGACTCAGAGGTGTCCCTGTTTACAGATAATGTGAAACTAATGAGGAGAATACAAGCGGATGAGGATAAAATAATAATACAAGGAGATTTGGCCAGGCTGCCAGCTTGATCCGACAAATCGCTCCTGAAGTTTAACCTCAATAAGTGTAAAGTCATGAAGTTTCGGATAGGACAAAGAAGACCACGGATGGAGTACAAGCTAGGAGATCAAATGCTACCAACCTCACTCAAGGAAAAGGAGCATTATACCTAGCACATCCCTTGAGGTCCATATTAACCAAATAACTGCTGCAGCATATGGACACTTGACAATCCTAAGAAAATCGTTTCGAGAATACCGGTAACGAACCCACACGTGGTCAAACACGTCAAGAAGTTGGAGAAATGCAAAGGAATGCAACAAAACTAGTCTTTGAGCTAGAGGAGATAGTAAGGGAACTCAGCCTGACGAAAATGGAAGACAACTACAAGTTAACAAGTTCGATGGGTCCCAGGGATGTTAATATTTCTTCAGCCTTAGAGCTGTCAGGAAGTGGAACAGTCTGCAGAGTGAAGTAGATGAGGCAGGATCCATGCATATTTTTGAGAAGAGGTACGATAAAGCTCTTGGAGCGGGTACAGAGTGGACATAGTAGCGACTAGCAAAGAGGTGGGACCAGGAGCTAAAACAGACTAGTACACACACATACACACAGAGACAACCTACAATGAAACACACCTACTCCACACTCACATCCTCCCCTGCCCTTTCACAGTAAACATGTTCTTTTCACTTGCATACCCCATCCTACACTCACCCTTTCCTTCACATATGCTAATCCTACACACTCTCGTACGCTTACTTCACTCATATAACCTTTCCTCAGATGTATACTCACTTTACCCTCCTTAATATTTACCCTACCCTCTTAACCTCTACTCGTGTACTGTCCCCTCATGCATATTAGCCCTTCCTTCAAACACGCCTTCCCTAACCTGGCATATGTATTCAAACTCCCCTCACACATACTGTATGTCCACACTCCCACCCTACCTTCACCCACACCACACTACCTTCACCCACACCATCCTACCTTCACCCACACCACCTTACCTTCACCCATACCACCTTACCTTCACCCACACCACACTACCTTCACCCACACCATCTTACCTTCACCCACACCACCTTACCTTCACCCATACCACCTTACCTTCACCCACACCACACTACCTTCACCCACACCATCCTACCTTCACCCACATCACACTACCTTCACCCACACCACACTACCTTCACCCACACCATCCTACCTTCACCCACACTACCTTACCTTCACCCACATCACCCTGCCTTCACCCACACCACACTATCTTCACCCACACCACCCTGCCTTCACCCACAGCACACTACCTTCACCCACATCACCCTACCTCCACACACATCACATTACCTTCACCCACATCACCCTACCTTCACACACATCACACTACCTTCACCCACACCACACTACCTTCACCCACACCACCTTACCTTCACCCACATCACCCTACCTTCACCCACACCACACTATCTTCACCCACACCACCCTGCCTTCACCCACAGCACACTACCTTCACCCACACCATCCTACCTTCACCCACACCACACTACCTTCATCCACACCATCCTACCTTCACCCACACCACCTTACCTTCACCCACATCACCCTACCTTCACCCACACCACACTATCTTCACCCACAACACCCTGCCTTCACCCACAGCACACTTCCTTCAACCACATCACCCTACCTCCACACACATCACACTACCTTCACCCACATCACCCTACCTTCACCCACATCACACTACCTTCACCCACACCACACTACCTTCACCCACACCATCCTACCTTCACCCACACCACCTTACCTTCACCCACATCACCCTACCTTCACCCACACCACACTATCTTCACCCACACCACCCTGCCTTCACCCACAGCACACTACTTTCACCCACATCACCCTACCTCCACACACATCACACTACCTTCACCCACATCACTCTACCTCCACAAACATCACACTACCTTCACCCACATCACCCTACCTCCACACACATCACCCTACCATCACCCACACCACACTATCTTCACCCAAACCACCCTGCCTTCACCCACAGCACACTACCTTCACCCACATCACCCTACCTCCACACACATCACACTACCTTCACCCACACCACCTTACCTTCACCCACATCACCCTACCTCGACACACATAACACTACCTTCACCCACACCACCTTACCTTCACACACATCACCCTACCTCCACACACATCACCCTACCTCCACACACATCACACTACCTTCACCCACACCACCTTACCTTCACCCACATCACCCTACCTCCACACACATCACACTACCTTCACCCACATCACCCTACCTCCACACACACCACACTACCTTCACCCACACCACCTTACCTTCACCCACATCACCCTACCTCCACACACATCACACTACCTTCACCCACACCACCTTACCTTCACCCACATCACCCTACCTCCACACACATCACACTACCTTCACCCACACCACCTTACCTTCACCCACATCACCCTACCTCCACACACATCACACTACCTTCACCCACATCACCCTACCTCCACACACACCACACTACCTTCACCCACAGCACACTACCTTCACCCACATCACCCTACCTCCACACACATCACACTACCTTCACCCACACCACCTTACCTTCACCCACATCACCCTACCTCCACACACATCACACTACCTTCACCCACATCACCCTACCTCCACACACACCACACTACCTTCACCCACACCACCTTACCTTCACCCACATCACCCTACCTAAACACACATCACACTACCTTCACCCACACCACCTTACCTTCACACACATCACCCTACCTCCACACACATCACCCTACCTCCACACACATCACACTACCTTCACCCACACCACCTTACCTTCACCCACATCACCCTACCTCCACACACATCACACTACCTTCACCCACATCACCCTACCTCCACACACACCACACTACCTTCACCCACAGCACACTACCTTCACCCACATCACCCTACCTCCACACACATCACACTACCTTCACCCACACCACGTTACCTTCACCCACATCACCCTACCTCCACACACATCACACTACCTTCACCCACACCACCTTACCTTCACACACATCACCCTACCTCCACACACATCACCCTACCTCCACACACATCACCCTACCTCCACACACATCACACTACCTTCACCCACACCACCTTACCTTCACACACATCACCCTACCTCCACACACATCACCCTACCTCCACACACATCACACTACCTTCACCCACACCACCTTACCTTCACCCACATCACCCTACCTCCACACACATCACACTACCTTCACCCACATCACCCTACCTCCACACACATCACACTACCTTCACACACATCACCCTACCTCCACACACACCACACTACCTCCACACACACCACACTACCTTCACCCACACCACCTGACCCACTCCACATCACCCTACCTCCACACACATCACACTACCTTCACCCACATCACCCTACCTCCACACACATCACCCTACCTCCACACACATCACCCTACCTCCACACACATCACACTACCTTCACCCACACCACCTTACCTTCACACACATCACCCTACCTCCACACACATCACCCTACCTCCACACACATCACACTACCTTCACCCACACAACCTTACCTTCACCCACATCACCCTACCTCCACACATCACACTACCTTCACCCACATCACCCTACCTCCACACACATCACACTACCTTCACACACATCACCCTACCTCCACACACACCACACTACCTCCACACACACCACACTACCTTCACCCACACCACCTGACCCACTCCACATCACCCTACCTCCACACACACCACACTACCTCCACACACATCACACTACCTTCACCCACACCACCTTACCTTCACCCACATCACCCTACCTCCACACACATCACACTACCTTCACCCACATCACCCTACCTCCACACACATCACACTACCTCCACACACATCACACTACCTCCACACACATCACACTACCTTCACCCACACCATACTACCTTCACCCACATCACCCTACCTCCACACACATCACACTACCTCCACATACATCACACTACCTCCACACACATCACCCTACCTTCACCCACACCACACTACCTTCACCCACATCACCCTACCTCCACACACATCACACTACCTCCACACACATCACACTACCTCCACACACATCACCCTACCTTCACCCACATCACCCTACCTCCACCCACATCACACTACCTCCACACACATCACACTACCTCCATACACATCACACTACCTCCACACACATCACCCTACCTTCACCCACACCACACTACCTTCACCCACACCACCTTACCTTCACCCACATCACCCTACCTCCACCCACATCACCCTACCTCCACACACATCACACTACCTCCACACACATCACACTACCTCCACACACATCACACTACCTTCACCCGCACCACACTACCTCCACACACACCACACTACCTCCACACACACCACACTACCTCCACACACACCACACTACCTCCACACACATCACACTACCTCCACACACATCACACTACCTCCACACACATCACACTACCTTCACTCACACCACACTACCTCCACACACACGACACTACCTTCACCCACACCACCTTACCTTCACCCACATCACCCTACCTCCACCCACATCACCCTACCTCCACACACATCACACTACCTCCACACACATCACACTACCTCCACACACATCACCCTACCTTCACCCACACCACACTACCTTCACCCACATCACCCTACCTCCACACACATCACACTACCTCCACACGCATCACACTAACTCCACACACATCACACTGCCTTCACCCACATCACCCTACCTCCACCCACATCACACTACCTCCACACACATCACACTACCTCCACACACATCACACTGCCTTCACCCACATCACCCTACCTCCACCCACATCACACTACCTCCACACACATCACACTACCTCCACACACATCACACTACCTCCACACACATAACCCTACCTTCACCCACAGCACACTACCTTCACCCACATCACCCTACCTCCACACACATCACACTACCTCCACCCACACCACACTACCTTCCCCCACATCACACTACCTCCACACACATCACACTACCTTCACACACAGCACACTACCTTCACTCACATCACACTACCTCCACACACACCACCCTACCTCCACACACAGCACACTACCTTCACCCACATCACACTACCTCCACACACATCACACTGCCTTCACCCACATCACCCTACCTCCACTCACATCACACTACCTCCACACACATCACACTACCTCCACACACATCACACTACCTCCACACACATCACACTACCTCCACACACATCACCCTACCTTCACCCACAGCACACTACCTTCACCCACATCACCCTACCTCCACACACATCACACTACCTCCACCCACACCACACTACCTTCCCCCACATCACACTACCTCCACACACATCACACTACCTCCACCCACACCACACTACCTTCCCCCACATCACACTACCTCCACACACATCACACTACCTTCACACACAGCACACTACCTTCACTCACATCACACTACCTCCACACACACCACCCTACCTCCACACACAGCACACTACCTTCACCCACATCACACTACCTCCACACACATCACACTGCCTTCACCCACATCACCCTACCTCCACCCACATCACACTACCTCCACACACATCACACTACCTCCACACACATCACACTACCTCCACACACATCACCCTACCTTCACCCGCAGCACACTACCTTCACCCACATCACCCTACCTCCACACACATCACCCTACCTCCACCCACATCACACTACCTCCACACACATCACACTACCTCCACACACATCACACTACCTCCACACACATCACACTACCTCCACACACATCACACTAACTCCACACACATCACCCTACCTCCACCCACATCACACTACCTCCACACACATCACACTACCTCCACACACATCACCCTACCTCCACCCACATCACACTACCTCCACACACATCACACTACCTCCACACACATCACACTACCTCCACCCACACCACACTACCTTCCCCCACATCACACTACCTCCACACACAGCACACTACCTTCACCCACATCACACTACCTCCACACACACCACCTTACCACCACACACACCACCTTACCTTCACCCACACCACCTGACTCACTCCACATACAATCTTCACAAAGGGTGAAAGGTAAATCACAAACATTTAGCCTAGCTCCCAGACTGCATCTGATGGAATGTTGATTGTTGTTCTGCCAGTGACAGCAGACACTGACATGTACTGACAGAGTGAAGGACAGTACCAGCTGACACTGACATGTACTGACAGAGTGAAGGACAGTACCAGCTGACACTGACGTGCAATGACCGAGTGCTAAGGGAAGCAGCACGCAGTGACACTACAACAATAACGCATGTCGTCCGCCGTGGAAAACCTTCCTGTATTGCAGCGTGGTAGCGAGCAACATTCTTCACTATGTATGCAGATATGACCATAAAACAATGCTTCAGAGCAACTGACATGGCTACACAAAAAACTGTTAAATTATGTGTGTTTTCTTAGCCAAACCTTTAGCAGACATGATTTTACTTGTATAGTTACCAGCAAGTGATTACACAGTATATGCAAACCCAAAGAGGGTCAGCTGACTCTGGGGTTTGACGACTCACCCGGTACTTTCATATTTCCTCGATGGGTACGTTTGCCTGATGATTGTTAGACTGTTTAACTTAACACAGCTCTTCAAGGAATATAGTTTCCACCTCAGAACAATCACCTTACCTGTGGAAATACATATATATGATAACTCTAGCTCTGTATGGCTGGACACAGCTATACAAACAGCATAATGGAGTTAATGTAATCATCTAATGTATCCCTGCATCTTTGTCTTAATATATTTCTGATGATGGAGGTCGTAGTAGTAGTTGAGATTATTTTAGTAGTGGTGATGGAGGTTAGTGGTCGTTATGATGGCCGTTACTTTGGTAATTGTAACGATAACAGTTGCAATGGTCATTGATGATAGTTGTGATTCACGTGGTTGTTTTAATGATGGTTTTTAGTGATCGTCAAGATGATTGTTGTTATGGTCACTATGATAATGATAGTTGTGATAGTCAATGTGATTGTAAAGGATGAGGTGGTTTCAGTAGTGGTTGTGGTGGTAATGAACTGGTTGCTCTGATATTAATAGTTGAGTGTTCATTGTGATGATTGTGGGTATGGTGGATATTATGATGATAACTGTGGTCGTTGATGATAGTCATGGTGGTAGGTGTGACGATATTGATTGTAGTAGTGATTCT
The DNA here is from genome assembly GCF_038502225.1 of Cherax quadricarinatus. NCBI lineage: Eukaryota > Metazoa > Arthropoda > Malacostraca > Decapoda > Parastacidae > Cherax > Cherax quadricarinatus. Next base: position 21,014,550 of record NC_091360.1, on the reverse strand, counting down.
GGATTGTATTTGAGGAGGCCGTTCTGAGTGAGGTTTTAGTGGTCGTTACTATGGTGTCAGTAATAAATATAATGACGTCACTTGAAGGTTGTAGAGATAGTTATGACATTTTTGGTAATTTGTTGGTATTTCTTGTGGCTGTTGTGCTACTTGTTTTGGTCTTTATAATGGTAGTTGGGATAATTATGTTAAAACAGTTAGTGATGCCTCATAACATTAGCTTGTTGGGCTACAATGTTCCTTCACAGCGCATGGTACCCCTTGGGAGCCTCAAGTATGGTCTCTCGCTATTTCATTTTCCTGCTGTATATCCTGGTCTCATGAGTAATAATGGAATCAGTGAGAAAATCTGCTCACAGGTTAGCAAATAATCGAAGAAGGTAGCACAGTGTGAGCAATCAGAATTATCACAAGTGACGACACTGTAGCCACCAAAGATGAGACCACAGCCCCAGCACTAAGAGACAAGCATTCAACAAGGGACACCCGATTCGTTAACAACGACCCTGAGGAAGACCCCCATCAATGAACAATTAATTTTACGATAATCAGAAGTCTTTAAGGCGACAGTGTTATTTCCAGCAGGATCTGCAGGAGGTTACACGGAAATTCGACCACAACACCTCAAAGAGATGGTAAATCCAGTGTTCGGCAGAGCTGCATCAGTTCTTCTCTCCGAGCTAACAACTTTCGTCAACAACTGTCAAGCTCAGTGGATCCAGAAAAAAATTAAACTCTTCTTTTTCGGAGCCTCATTATGGGCTTTGAAGAAGAAGGATGGGGAAATCAGACCCATTGCTGTTGGTAACACTCTTCGCTGTCTCGTTGCCAAAGCAGCAGTAAGAAACATTCGCCTAGAAGCTGCCAGTTAACTCCAGCGACACCAGCTGGGCTTTGGGGTCTCTCAAGGCAGTGAAGCCACAGCTTATGCAGCAAGGGACCTACCAAAAGACAAGGCCGTAGTCAAACTTGACTTTAGAAATTTCCTCAATATGGTGAAGAGAGATGAGGTCTTGCCTGCTGTTCGGGATCAGTTCCCAAATCTTTTTCCCTTCATTTCAGGTGGCTACAGAAAACCCTCAGTTCTTTTGTTTGGCGAACATGAAATTCCTGCATCAGAGGGTGTTCAGCAGGGTGATCCACTTGCTCCGTTTCTCTTCTCGCTCCATTTCCCTCCAGCTTGTGCGGCATCTGGTACCTGGATGATGGCACTCTGGCAGGTACAGAAGAGTCCTTGCTAGAGGACCTACAACTGATGAAGACACAGAGAAAAGCCTTGGGACTCATCCTCAATCCCTCCAAGTGTGAAATCATAACACCTAATCAGGAAATATTCAGCGCTATGCGAATAATCCTTCCTGAAGTCTCTACTAGCACTCCATCCAAGAGCACTCTCTTGGGAGCACCGCTGGGTCATCAGGGCATCGACACAGTCCTCAAGGACAAACTGAATGACCTGAAGAGAATAGAGGAAAGAA